>NC_133658.1:178285162-178465162 GCF_037893015.1 Macrotis lagotis | reverse complement strand
TATGAAATGAAAGTGTTGGCTAGTCACTTGCCTGCCTTCACTAATGAATTGAATTCAGAACAATGAAAAGTTCCCATTGGAAGGAAGCCAGTGCTGTAGTTGCTGAAGATGGGTGTTAAATAATAAAATGAGATGATGGCTGAGTTTATAGCATCTGCAGCCAGCCCTGGATTAAAGAACTGCCAGAACAAAAGAGGGAAGTGTAGGGGAGCAGTTTGATTATAGGTCAGGAATGCTGGAAACTAAGGTTGTGCTAAGTTAACACCTCAGCTTTGAAACCAATCTCTCCTCTTGCCTCAGACAAGCCACTTAACCTTCATCACCTTACATTCCTGCTTGAGAAACATTGCCTCCTCTTAAAGATTAAATTGGTGAAGACTGAACTAAAAAGAGCAGTTATGTCAAAGTCACCGAAATTCAGACTTGCAAGAGATTTCAGTTGTCATCTAGTCCAGCTCATATCCCCAAATTAATTCCTTCAATAATATTCTCAATAAGTGTTCATCTTGCCTTTGCCTGAAAACCTTTAATAAGGAAAAGGTTCCCCCCCTCCTTCCTAAATAATTCCATTTAACATTGGTTATTTCTAATTGTGAAGATGTTTTTCTTTACAAATCTAGAGAAACCTGTACCCAATTGTTCACAGTTCTCTCTGGAGTATTGAATGGTAAATTTCTCTTCCCTATGCTAGCTCATCAAATATTTGAAGATAGGCATAATAAAGTGAACTGGCTATTCCATGCATGCTTGCAATTTAGGGCTAAATGCCCCACTAATTCCTTCAAAATATTCTCATATGTGAGGTCCTTCCCCATGCTGGTTTCCATCATCTGAATAGTGTCCAATTTGCCAATGTTTTTCTTAAAACATGGTGTTTAAAACTGAATAAACTAGAGGAAGAAAAACAAATAAAAAAATAAAAAAAGACAATCCTTCAGAATCTGATGAACACTTCTTGAAAATTATGTCTTTTGTTTTTCTTTCCTTTAATCCTAATTTCTCACACCTACAATGACTAATCTGTAAACATGTTTCTCAAAAATATATATAAACAATGCTAACTTGTCTGTTCACCACTGAGGGAAGGGGGATAGGAAGGGAAGGTGGAAGAAAATTTTTTAACTTAAAAATATGTATGTGCAAATGAATGAAAACATAAATAAGTAAAGAAATAAACAAAGAAGTAAATGAATGAATGAATGAATGAATGAATGAATGAATGAATGAACAAGCAAACAAACAAACAAATAAATAAATAATGAAACACTAAACTTCCAAATATGATCTGGACAAGGTAGAGTGGAGCATAACTAAGATTTATTTATTTTTGGATGTTATATCTTTCCAAGCAAACATTTCACATTGACTTTGGGGGCCAATAGAGTATGACACTTTTGACTCAGATCAAGCTTATGAGACACTGAAACTCCCAGATCTTTTTCAGAACATCCATTTTTTTAAGCATGGTTCCTTTTACCTTTGAAGTAAGTTTTTGAATTCAATTTTAGATATTAATTTATCGTATTTAGGTTCCTCATGTCTCCAGAGAAACTAGTACTATACTGGGCATGTAGAACATACTCCAATAAAATAACTTGTAAAGACTTTTAAAATCTACAAGAGTACAGAATTAGAAGTTGAAAGGAAGATAATGTATCATGTAGTTCAGTAGTTTCAAGCTCAAATAGAAAAGAAAGGGCACTAATATAAGGCTCCTTGTGGGAAACATATTGACAGATTTTTAAAAGTAATGTTATCTATGCTTTATTGAATTTTTATTTATTTTGTTAAATATTTCCCATTTACATTTTAATCTATTTCAGGTTGCCCCAAAGGTGTCTTTTACACTTCTGATCTGGTTCAATGGCTTCATTTTATAGATACTGAAACAGACCTAAGGAGAATAAAGGATTGCCTAAAGTCCTGTCAGAATGGAACTAGAATTCAAATTCAGGCTATCTGACTCTTTTGTAGATAGACTGAAGTGAGAGTAGCCCCCTATTTATACCCAGTAGTTAGACAACCACCTACTTCCTTCTTTGTTTCTCCATTTTGTTAACACAGAGCTTATTTTTCGTTGATTTGATTTGACAAGTTAGTTATCTAAATATTTAGATACACTCATATATCTGGAGCTGGAGCACTTCCTTTCACAGTATTTCTCTTCTACTTATTTTGTTTTCTACAATTATAAGATCAAGTACATTATTCTTTTAAAAAAAATACTGGAAAGTGAAGTAAGCAAGCTGATTTTTTTTTGGGGGGGGTTGATTGTTTTTCTGCCCTTAGTTCACTGAAGAGAAATCATCATAAGGTTGAAGAAAAGCAATATAAAACAGTAGGGAGAGCACTGGTCTAGAAGTAATAAACTGAGCATCTAGCACAACCATTAACTAATGAACAAATTATTCCATCTTTTAAGGCCTCAACTTCTTTATCTTTAGAGTGAAACATGTCTACCTACTAAGATCTGCTTCAGTTTTAGCAGACTCTGATGTTTTTATATTATAGCTGATTTTTATTTTATTTTAATTTTTGTGGAAAAAATAGAAAGAAGCAGCTTCATAGCAGGAATGGGTGGGATTCAGATGGCCACATCCAGCTTTGATTTTCTAAATGATAATAATAATTAGCATTTAAATAGAGTTTTAAATTTGGCAGAGAACTTTGTACAGTTTTTCTCCTTTGTTCTTCACAACAGCATTGTGTGAGAGGTGCTATTATTGATCCTATTTAACAGATGAGGAAACGGACTGAGAGACTGTTAAATGCCAATGGTCACATAGCTAGAAATTATCTTTGATAAGATTTGAATTCAGACCTCCCTGACTCCAAATTCAACACTATATCTTCTGCAATACTTACATGCCCCCAAATTATCTTGATACAAGTCCGCTTCTCTTCAAATTCCATGGCCTTCATGAAGATTTTTCTGGCTATTCCAGTCCTCACTATTTCCTCTTTCTCCTCTGCCTACAGGAGTATATATAACTCATAATTTGATAGTTTAATATAGATTATTTTAAATTATTTTCCAGTTGTTTCCTTTTCAAGTCCTACTTTAATAAGAACTCCTTGAGGAGAGAAAGCATAAATTATAATTTGCATGTATCCCTAAAATACTAAGCAGTATTCTGATTACATAGTAAAGGCTCATAAAAGACTTCATTTGACAGAGAAATTAAAAATCAGAGAATACTGAGAATGAAGATAACACTCCTGAACTGTGTGGACACAGAAAGCATTAGCAGTAGAAACAGGAGAAAGATTGCCTCTCTCTCAAAGGCATATCCAACTATCATTTAATATGAGGCTGTTAACCATCTGAGTCAAAAGGGTTTGGAATTCCATCTGAATAATGAGATTTGGAACAGTGGACATGTGGGCTTTAAACTTTATCATTGTTCATTGTTCACCAATCATTTATTGATCTTTACTATATTTCCATAATACTATACTTTTATGGTTCTCCTTGCACCTCTCTGACTGCTTATCTCAGACCCACAGAACCATATAATTTCTGATTTGGAAGGGACTTCAGTAATCATCATGACCAAACCATACTCTCCCACAATTCCTTCTACAACATACATCAAACACGATCACCATCGCTTTGCTTAGGTAGTTGTGATAAAAGGGAACCCATTAACTAGCAAAGCAGGCCACTCATCTATATTTGCCCCACTAGACCCAAATATATAAGGTACCTTTTAGTTTAAAGACTCCTGCTTTTGAAAATCTGTCTAAATACTAAAGAATAATTCAGAGATGTATGAAAAGACTTGTATGAATTGATGCAGCATGAAATAAGGAAAAGCAAAAGAAAAGTGTATACAGTGATTACAGAAATTTGTCATTTATTCTTACTTAACCAATATTGGTTTCATGGGAGTGTTCAATGGACAGCGTATTGAGGCAAATAGCCAGAATAAAAACAAAAAAAAAAATAAACTTTTTTAAGAAAACAAAGAACAAAAGGAAATCTATCTCAAATGCCTTAGGGATTCCATCTGAATAAATTTAATGAATAAAATATACCCTAATCTTTGTCTGATGATTAAGGATATCATTCTGACCACTAAACTTGCTATGAGTATCAATTTTCATTGTAGATGTAAAAGTGTGGTCAGAATATCTAGGTCCAGAAGATGTCCTGAATCTTGTACATCAGGACTGTCCAAAGTGTGACCTGCAGTGCATTTGGCCCAGAGGGTGATTTTATGCAGTCCACCTGTAGGTTTACTAAATGCTTTAGTAAATGAAGTCTAGATATCACAGAGCTCTCACTAAAATGGAAAATCAAAATATATTATCTATTGTTTCAATAAAAACTTTTAAAAGTAAGCTTGATCAACCCTATTGTATAATGATAAAGAGGTAAATGGTTATGTGGGTTTGGGAAGAATTGATCTCAGGACATATTGTAAAGTCTCTTCTAATAAATTCTCTCAACATAACATGTTTTATTTTGATTTACATCTTCCTTCTAAATGTAGAAAACAGAAAAAACTGGTTAATTATTGGTAGATTTCACTCAATGAAGATATGATATAGAGTCTCTCACATGTATGTATATATAAGTAGAAAGCAAATCTCTGTCTTTCTATCCTTCATTTATATATGTATATGTATATATACACATATATAACTTTATAAATATATATTTCTATCTATCAAAATGAAAGTCACCAAATTTATGAAATCAGGTAAAATCAACTTAACCTCTCTGAAAGATTTTCATCCTTTACAGAGTCATGAAAAGTCCTGTTGGCTAGAATGAAAATAATTCTAAGTATCTAAAATGAAGGTGTCATTTAAAAAAATAAAAATGTCTGTTCACCTCTGATTTTGAACAAAATCTGTCTTTTGATTTGTGGGCATTATGGACGCAAATGCATCTAAAGGAGATGCATTCATTTGGTCTTTTTATAACCTTAAAATAGACTAGCCTCTTTTCCAAGACCAGGACATTTTAGAGCCTGAGAGCTTAATACAGACATAATGCCTGATTGCCTAAAGCCCAAACTGTACTTTCTGGCCATGTGGGTTGTTAATCTAATAAAGGACAAGATTAATTAAATTAAAGGGCTGCTTTCTTCACTAAATTCAATACTCACTCCACTCAGTGTCAGCATAAAGCTTCAGGCTTCCCTCTAATGCAATCACCACTGGAATAATACATGCAGGCTTTATTTCATTTTAGGATATAGGACAACTCAGTATCAATAAAAGAATTGTATTAACCGATGGATAGATCCTTTTATTAAACAATAAATATGATCAATGTTTCTCTGAAAGTATAAACCACTCACTCTTATGTCTGGCATCTCTGCAATGGCTCCCACATCCACCCATACTTCCATAGCTTCTAGTTTTATTAAATCTTTGTTGAATGAAAGAATGAATGTTAGAATGATATTACTCCATCAACAAGGTTTCTTTGTTTTGTATTTGTTTTGTATTTGCCAATCTAAAGATGTCTTCATCCCTGGATACACTGTAAGTTTTCTGAGGAACTTTTTTTCCTTGCCTCTATAACCATAAGGACAGAAACTGTGTCTTTTTCACCTTTGAAACCCTAATGCTTATCACCACATATTTGACATATAGTAGATGCTTAACAAATGCTTCTAGAATTAATGAATAATTAATTAATTGAAATTACTTTTCACAAGTATATTAATAGATTTTAAACTTTTTTTTTGCTCTGGGAATAAAAAAATCACTAATTAACAGAATTTGTAGCATTGCAAAGTAGATAGGGAAAATTTTCAAGGGAAATCTTTTATTGAAAAATAATGAACCATCCCAACTCACCTCTTTGAAAAGATTGGAGGCCCACAAGAGTAGCACATTGTACTTATTTTCAGACTTTTTTGATGTATTAATCAGCTATGCTAAATTTCCTGTTTTTTTCTTTAAAAATATTACTTGTCAAATGGGATACTTTTTAGAAAAGGAAAAGAGAGGGATAATGGGGAAAACTATCATAAGTCAAAAAAAAGATAAAAAATGAAAATTATTTTATAAGAAGCAATCAGAAGAATTTAGAAATATACCAATAGGTGCTTTGGGATTCCAAAGTATTTTTGAAACTTCCTAGTTAAGGAAGTTTAATTCTTTTGACCTTTCCTCATCCATCTTACTTTTGATCTACCCATTGATTTTTCACTATTTAGAAAATCAAAATTATTTCTCTATGTCTTATCTAATTCTTTAATTCTCAATTCTACTATCTTAAGTTTTAGGTATATAATAGAGTAGGATGATTTAAAAAATCACTAGCTTCTTCATTTGTCTTTTTCTCTAAGTGTTCTTAATTGTTTTTAATAAAAATGTCATAAGATGATGAATAGAATTTTTTGGGTTACTACTCCATGCTATCTTATCTGTGTCCCTGCTTCTACTGTTTTCTGCCCTAGGATGCCTTTTCCATGGTGCTTCTTTTTTACCCTCCCAAAGAATCAGTGTCTTTGATTTGGAAGGTTAAAGGGGCCTTAAATGGCCATCTAATCCAATTCATAACTAAAAAGTATCCTTTCCTCTACATCCCTGACCAGTGGGTCATTAAGTTTCTACCTCAAAACTTTCAGGGACAGGAAATGAATCATCTCCTGAGGCACTTTAGAATAGCTCTGTCAGCAAGATTTCATCATGTCAGGTTGAAATCTGCCTTCTCTCAATTGATCCTAGTTCTGCCCCATTTTAGCAAAAAGTAATGTATAAAATTCTTTAAATCTTAATAGTATTTTATTTACTATTTACTTGTAGAAATAATTTTCAATAAACACTGCCCTCCTCACCAAGACAGAACGCAATCTATATAGATTATACATGAATAATTATGCTAAACATATTTGCAAATTAGTCATGTTATGAAAGAAGAATTGGAAAAAAAGGGAGAAAGCATGAGAAAGAAAAACAACAACAACAAAATTTTAAAAGTGGAAAACAGTATGCTTGGTTCTTTATTCAGATTCCATTACTCTTTCTCTGGATGTATATGGGATTTTCTATCATGTCTTTTAGAAATGTCTTTGATCACTGCATCACTGAGAAGAGCTAAGTCTGTTATAGTTGATCATCAATCAATGTTGCTATTACTGTCTAGAATGTTCTCCTGGTTCTGCTCACTTCACTCAGTATCAGCTCATGTAAGTCTTTCCAAGTATTTCTGAAATCTGCCTGTTTATCATTTCTTGTAGAACAAGAGTAGGCCATTACATTCATATACTACAATGTATTCAGTCATTCCCCAATGAGCATTCCCTGAAATTCTAGTTCTTTGCTACCAAGAAAAGAGCTGCCATAAGTATTTTTGCACATTTGGGACCTTTTCCTTTTTTCATGATTTCTTTGGATTATAGACCTAGTTAGTGGTATTGCTAGATCAAAAGATATGCACAGTTATGTAGTCCTTTTGGCATAATTTCAAATTGCTCTTCAGAATGGTTGAATCATTTCATAACTCCTCTAAGCAATGCAAGGCCTAATCTTTCCCCCCCACCCCCCAACCCAAGTGGCAGGCCTTAAGGTACTTAACAACTCTCATATCATTGCAAAATATAGATACATCTAGCCATGACATTCTCTTGTTCATGAGCCCTCCATATTTTGCTGTTGATATTAGGATTAAATATATTCTCCTATATGCTATGATCTAACTAGTTTTTTTTTTTATTTTTAGAGTGATTATACATTACACCAATTCATATACTCCATACCCCAGCCAAACTAGCGTACCTCCTATTCCATATATATACAACAGTCTGTCTCCCATCTCTTTTTGGCAAAAGTTGTCCCTGATGTCTGCCATTTTCTCCCTACTAATCTCTCCCTTTTGAAATGATTAACTACAAGAGATGCTTCCACAAGATACCTTCCCTGATTCAAGTTGTGAATATCTGGCTAGAATGCTTTGCATTTGTTTTAGGAATATCTTGTATTTATTTATGTGAGGATATGTATCTTTCAGAAGAATATAAGATCTTTGAGAATGGAGAAATTTTTTATTTTTCACTCTATTCCTGGCTCATGGTAGGTAATTAATGGATACCTAATGATTTGAACTGAATTACTAAAGCTATCTCTGATCATGGCCATAACTGCAAGATCGCAAGCAATGATAGACAACTGATTCTCTTTCCTTTTAGAGAGATAAAATCATCACTCTATTTCTGGAAAAGGAGATTGTAAGACTTGTCTTTAGTAAGGAATCTCTGTAACTAACCTTTGTTTAAAAAAAAAGTTGTTTCTTTTCTTTTTACAGCCAAAAGGAATCTCTCCTAAGGCATAGAATCATAATGCCATTTTAAATCTAGAATAGTTCCTAATTTCATCTTTGTCAATGCCTTCCTTTTGCAAACAAGAAAACTGAGGAAAAAGGCAGTGCCTTGCTGAGGTCCAACATAATCCAGCATATCTCCTAAATTTAATTCTTCTTTGCTTTCTATTATGACCTACTGCAGAATCAACAACTAGGGAAAAGTTTTTGAGCTAAAATCTAGAGGGGTCTGATAACTTTGTCTTTATTCAATAAATAGGAGCAACCTAACTGGCCAGTATTTCTAGTTATATCAGGAAACCACCAGATAGAGCGTTCTCTCCATAGCAGTTAAACATAAGCAAGCCTTTCCTATTCCACTGGTCAAAGAAAGCCTTCCTGAAACTTCCTTCTTCCCTTTCCACCAACACATATCTACATAAATTTTACTTGTAAAATTGATATGAAGACATCTTTCATGCTCTTTGCCTAAACTATGTTCTGTGGTGCTTGTTTGTAAAAGAACTAGAAGTATTTGGGTTCCACTAATCCAGCAATTCAATTTCTCTGTCCAGGGATATATAGAAAAACTGAGCGTAGGAAACAAAATGCATCTTGTATCTGCAGTTATTGAGACAACCAAAAGCATTTTTTCCAAGCTTCTTAGTTAAGAAATTCAAATCCTTTTTACCTTTCCTCATCCATTTTGCTTTTTTTAATGTTCCCATTGATGTCACTATTTTGAAAATCTAAATTATTTCTTTATGTCTTATCTAAATTTCAGTTCTTTCCCTGCATCAGTGAATCTGATGTGTGTAACTGCTGATGTACTAGATGGATAGACATTTTTAACTGGGTTTGAAAAGGAAAAGATGCAACTGAGCAGCTCTAAATGAGCTAAGAGCTGATGTAATAGGTAAGTTTATGTAATTTCTAATCTCTGCTCACCCTGGCCTCATCACTCTCCCTGTATTTCTTCCATGCAATGATTTCAACAGCAGTTCTTACAACAGGGATATACAGAAGCTCAAACAACATGTGAAAAATGATAGCTAATCTCTAAGGAAGAGGGTGAAGCAAAACCATTGCTTAGATGTCATAAATCAACACCCACAGGGAACAGAGCACACTTTTTTTCTCTAGTAACATGATCAGTTGGGAGGACATGGTGCTGTTGATTAAAAAGGAGGTAGAGAATAAATAACCATTTACTTATAATTTGGTTTATTATTCATTTTCCTAAACAGAGTGAGAAAGAGAGAGACAAATAACAAGAAAGACAGAAACAAAGAGAGATCCAGAGACAGAAACAGAGGATTTGAGAATTCTAAATGATATTAAAAAAAAAAAGAACTCTAGATTTGGAGTCAGAATATTGATGTTTGACTCCTAGTTAATGGATTTTGAAGTTGGAAGGAAACTTAATTGCCATCTAGCCTAAACTGCTTGTTAATATATGAAGTAACTGATATCCCAAAAGGTAAAAGAACTTACCCAAAATCACAAAAGTAGAAGGTAGAAGTGACTAGGTGGTATAGTGAATAGAGGACTAGACATGGAGTCATAAAAATATGAGTTCAAATCTAACCTCAGTCACCAATGAGACTCTGGATAAGTCATTATCTTTGTTCCTCATCTATAAAATGGGGAAATAGCACCTACTTCCCAAGGTAGTTGTGGTAAGTAAATAAGATATTTGTAAGTACTTTGCAAATTTTAAAGAGCTATAAAAGTAATGTTGGGACATGTCTTCCACTCTTTCTATAGCTGCCTACTTCAACTTACTGGCAAGCTGTGAACAAATCATATAAGCACTAAAGTTTTTGTTTTCTGATTTTAAAACTAAGAGGTTAGATTAGATGATATCTAAAGTTTCTTCCAGCTTTAAATCTTAAATCATATTTTTAAAGGCAAATATACTCCCATTTCTGGTTTATTTCTCCAATTCTATTCTTCTTCTTCAATAAATAATTATTTGAATTGTTGCTTTAAGTTAAAGTAAAATATTTGTTATATCGTTGGAAGCTTATACAACTGGTTCCTGTTGGAGCAATAGTTGTCATATAATCATAGACTATAGGCAGTGGGTGAGGAGTTGTGATAGACAAACTTAAGTATAATTTTATAAAAATGAAAGAAAGAACTAATTCAGAGGAAGTAATTGGGAATGGAGGATTGGTACGGTTGGAACCTTATTCTCAACCAGGTACACTAAGTCTTCACAAGATGTAGAGAGGTAAGAAAACTGGGGGCAAGGTTGGGGGAAGGACTTATAAAAGGTTGTGTAAAATGGTATTAAAAAGGGTAAGGGGGAACATTTGAATGGTTGTGCGTATTGAGATTAAGAAATAGGAGTACAGCACAGGGGAATCTGAGTGGTAGGTGAAGTGAGGATTGGGAGGGTATGGAGAGAAGATAGGGTAACAGCATAGGGTAAAAAGAGAGGCTGAGAAAGTAGTGAGAAAAATTAGATGAAGATAAATTCAGAAATAGCAATTATTATTCTGAATGTGAATGTGATGTTTATAGCAACTTTCTTTGTTGAAGCAAAGAGTAAGAAATTGCAGGAATGCTTATCAATAGGGGAATGGCTGAACAATTGTCATAGAATACCCCTGTGCTATGACAATTAATGAAGTCATTGATCTTAGAAACACCTGGAAAGGCATGCCTGAAATAACAGTAAAATGAACAGAACCATAACAACACTGTAGACAGTATGCTACCAGCATCCAGAGAAAGAATTAGCAAATAAATGTTCAGACTAATTTTATAGAAATATAGAAATATACCTATTTGTGTCTAATAGTAGCCATTTCTAGGGTAGGTGAGCATAAGCAATAGATCTAAATATTGAGAGGGAGGCAGACTTGGGAAAAGTATAAGCAAGTGTTCTGGAGTATTTTAATAATGAGGAACCCAAAGGAAGAAGCTGATAAATTGGAAGATTGCTTCAGGGGGAAAAAAGGAAGTTTGATACTTGTTTTATGTCTGAGACAACCCTTTGCTTCATCCCAGAAGGTTTTTATATGCTTTAAGTAAAAGTAGAACCTAGTCTCCAAGCTTGGCTACTCTGGGGTTTTGAAAAGAAAATAAATATTAAAAACCTCACTGCAGGAGAAGAGTCACATGCCTGTTGCCCACCATCATCTTTTTTTATTAAGAATAAATTCAACTGTCACACTTCAGATAGGCAACTCTAGGCTAAACCTGACCACAGCTTTCATCATTGCTAATGTCTTTAATTCTGGTTCATGCTGGGTGTGCATTCTGAAAGAGAATGACCTATAATCATGGATTGATACAAATACCCTCAAATGCCCCACAATCATGGCAGGATGCAGAGCAATTCAGAAGATTCCATTTGGCACACATTGCAGCTGCTGTCTCCCAGGTTCAACTACTCTCCCTGTATTTAGTCCTTTCCAGTTTTAGTAGACTAGTTTAATCTCCGGTCACACTATTTAGCTCCCCCAAATACTCTGTTAAAGAAGCTGTACCATCAGTTATCACTCTGGTCATATGTAATTTGAAACCCTGGCATGGCAGTGGGAAAATCCAGAGGAATCTTCTAAAGATTCACTTCTTTACTTTTTAGATTCTATACCACAAAGTAACCCATTCTCCTTATGATGCTGTTGGGTAGTTTGTTAAAATCATCCCATTTTATTTTCCCAGTATTGGTCAAGATTAGATTTATAATTCTAATTCAATACTAATTCTAATCTAATTCAATACTAGTTCAAGTAATTGCCTTTTGAGATTGTAGCTCTCTGCCCATGTGACATAAAAACAACCAGCCATTGGCTAAGTCATCAAGACTTTAAGATATTCTTCTTCAAATCTTCTTGAGTCAGATTCCTTTGGCAATCTCTAGATAAAATCTATGAAGCCTTTCTCAGGGTCATGATTTTGAATTCATAAAATAAAATTCATTGGAATGCAAAGGAATTCAATGATATAGTAATAAAATATTTTAATATTATAATTAAATTTAAATAAAAATATTATGTTTTATAATAGTTACAGATCATTCCCTAAATGAAATATTATTATTAAATTTAAAAATTAAATAAAATTAGAAACAATTTTTAAATGTTATGCTTTCCACTAATTTTCAAGGCTCTTTATCACATTCAGGGTCAGATTGCCTTCATAAAACAGATCAGAGAAACTCCTGGAGTGACAGGCTGTGAAACAATCTTCTTAAATATCAGGTCATTTTTCTCCTCCTTCCAACACTGTTTAATGAAGAATGTCCAGTTCAAGTTCTAGCTCAGATACTTAAAGAGCTATTTGTCCTTGGGCAATCACTTGACCACTGCCCTTCAGTTTTCTCTTTTAAAAACTGTAACTCCTCTAAAACCAATCATTGAATCAAATAGCATTTGCTAAGTGTCAGTTATGATCCAGGTAGTATTCTAAGGGCTAGAGAAACAAAAATCAATAATAGTTTCCACATGTCTGAAACTTAAATTCCATTGGAAAAGTCAACATTTAAATAAATAGTTGTTTCAATCCATCATACTCTTCATTATCCCAGTTGAGAATTTTCTTGGCAAAGATACAAGAGTGTTTTACCATTTCCCTCTTCAGTTTATTTTACGAATGAGGAAACTGAGGCAAACAAGGTTCAGTGGCTTGCATAGAGGCTCACAGCTTGAACCTGCTGCTGCATAAACCAATAGATATGTTTATATTACATACAGGTTACTTAGAAGATAACTTTATAGAGGGAAAACTCTGGCATTTCAAAGGACCTGGGGAACTCTACTACAAAAAGTTATTGTGAGGATCAAGTATATAAATAATATAAAAGTATTTACCAAACCTAAAAGAACTACTTAAATATCAGTTACTATTCAATCTAACATTCACAACTTCATTCCTACTCATCTAAAAGACATTTATTGTCTGTTGAATAAACAGTGTAGCCTACCTTCAAGGAGTTTAGAATCTAGTAGGGGAGATAATTTCCATGCATGAATATATAAAATAAAAAGGAGAATGGAATGAGTGGAATGAGAGACAAAAGAACTGAGTTCTGATTTTGACAATGCCACTAATTAGTTGCATGGCTTTAGACACATCTCTAAACTTCTCTGTATCTTTGCTTACTTATCTATAAAATAAAGATTAATATAAATAAATCATTTTGGGGTGATCTCTTTGGACTTTGCTTTCTATTTTTTTATAATAATGATAGATCCAATTTTCAAATCAAAAGTAAATATTTCTTGCTTGATTCAATCAATCATTTAGAAGTTGGGAAATATAGTTCCTGCCCCTGTGTGTGACTAAAAAGCCAGAAAAACTGATGACTTAGAGGTTATTGAGTCAAAAGAAGAAGTGGATCACCTGCCCCTTTATACTCTCTTTTTTATTTTTTATTTATTTTTATAGTCTCCTTTGCAATTTTGAGTGAGGCAGGCATACTTTGAACTGGGATAAGGACAAGTGGAGAGAAGTAGCATACTTGGCATTTTCTTTATCTTTGTGTTTGTTCTTTCATGATTTTTAGTAAATGAGAAAAAAGCATTCAGTTTACATTTTATGTTTAGGATAGGCAGAGAATACATCAAAGCAGAACAGTGAATGAACCCTAACCCACCAGAAAAGTGAAAGTAGCTGCTATGGAAGTGGGAAGATTGTCACTCAAAGCAAGACAACTCTAGGGAATGTGACATCTTGAGAAGTATGCACTCAATAGAATCATAGAACTTTGAAGCACTGTCCAGAAGGGAGTTTTACCTAAAAGGAAATGAATGAAGACTCTATAGAGAACAAGATTCCAATTACCAAAAGTTACAAGATAATCAAGTGTCCCTCATGTCCTCTGTACATATGTTTCACTACTGTTATAACTTAGTTTGAACTTAATCTTCTCAAGGACCTTAAAAATTCAAGGGGAGAATATGCTCTCAGTTTGGGAGAAGAGAGAAGAGTCATGTTTTACAATCAACTCTTATTGAGCTGTCTTCTCAATAAATTCCATTTCTAATTGATTTGATTTTTAATAGGAAACACACTAGTGGGAGCTTAAGAGCTATTTACAATACCAGAAGTATACCCTTTTAAGTTTACTGATCCTTATCATCCTGAGAGAAATATTCAGCTAGCTTCTGAGGAACTCAAACTAGGTGTATGAAAGTCAAGTTGGGAGTAGTAGCCCCAGTATGTATATTACATATTAGTATTGATCTATTTTGTTCTATATCATCTTTATTTGCAAAACTATCCTTCTCTTCTCCCCAAAGAACCTGTATTATAATGATGATACTACTAATAACAATAATCACAATTAAATTTATTCTGAGTCTTTTTACATCTAAAATTCTACTTCATTCAGAAAGGTATATATGTAAATAAGTCGAATGTTTACTGAGAGGAGGGAAATTGGTTAAAATTCAGTTGCAAGTATTGGATTCACTCTAGATAGCATTGGGACAGAGGCTGCAAAGGTAAGTTGGGGCTAGATTATGGAAAAAGAAAGCTCTCTATAAACTTTATACAGAAAAGAGAGGCAATCACTAACTTTGATTTGAGAGATACCAAGTTCCTCTTTCTGATTAAAATTGTTTCCAAAACTATTATATATGGAATTCTACCATTAGACTTGCATTCTTTTGAAGACTTTTTTTAATTTTTAAAAAGGTATCTATTAAAATACATACTCCTAGCGAGGTGACATTTAAATCATTAACAGCTATGTTTCCAATCAAATTCTACTGTTAACTGTTAAACAACAAAAAGGACCTAATACCTTTACCCTTAAAACCAATTCCTCCTTAGTAGCCTCGATGAAGGAATTTTTCAGGGATCAAGTCATAGGGTTAAACTGGGAATATGACAGAGAAGGAAAAAATATGATGTTGAAAATAAGCTTTAGGAAGGCAGGAGGAATAATCATTCTTTACTTTTATGGATTTTATGTAAAAAAATGGTAATAAAACAGTCTGTAGAACAGTAATAAGCTGCCTTAGGTCAGAGACAATTGTGGTTTGGAAACATGAGATAATACTTTTGTGGAATTAGTTGATAGGAAATTGAGAGCAAGATAGGTAAATGGAAAAGTGAGAGGGGAAACTCAAGAGAGAGAACTGCAACTATGGAAGGAAAAGCAGGACAGTGCCACAAAGAGACTTCTACTTCACTACTTTGTCTAAAGAACATTTCAGAATAAACACCAGTGAGCAAATATAGAAAATACTTATCTTTCCCATACCAAACAAGCCCAAATCTACCAACAGTGATTTACTATGTATTATCTTCCCAAATCACAACTGGCTGGCATTTGATTGAATCTTTATCTGACCTAACTTTGCTTCTGTACTTTAAAAATCGATGATAACATTGATGAAAACTGGCAATAACATGTGCTTGTAGAATATACTGCTTAGCATTATCTCATTTAAGCCATATAATAAATTTATAAATTGATAAAACTCATAGTATTATACCTATTTTATCCATTAGGAAACAGATTCAGAAAGCTTAAGTAACTTGCCCATGTTCATATATCTAGCAAATATCAGAGGTGATATCTGAATCCAAGATCAAGACTATAAGTAGGAGGGAGGAAGAAAAGGTTGTAAGGGAGGAGGGAGGTTGGAAGACAATTCCCTTCCATAGTCTTTAGAGTATATAACTTTGCCATCTATGATCTTATTCCACTCCGAGTCTCTTTTTGTCCCATAGGATTTAGGGACATGGGGAAGGAAGGAAGAAAGAAAGTTGAAAGGGAGAGAAGGAAGGAAGGAAGGAAGGAAGGAAGGAAGGAAGGAAGGAAGGAAGGAAGGAAGGAAGGAAGGAAGGAAGGATTTGTAAATAAACAAAAATATAGATTCTTTGAAGGACTGTTTGCATTTGGAAGCAAAAACTGCACATTTTTCAAAAGTCAGTCAGCAGATATTTATTTGCTAAGTGACTGACTAGGAAAATTATAGTTCTTAGCTTACTACTTGGGAGTCAAATCTCTTAAGTAGAGATTCTAAGCAATGGTGCAAGCTGACTGATTTTGGGAAAACTTTCAAAAACCATGAAAATCAAAACTGCTACTAGCTGTTCTTTGTTCAGCTTCTCTGACTAAGCTGGCTAATTCTTTGGAAGTAGATTGTGATTCTGCTGTTATTGTACATCCCAAGCTCTATTATCTGTGTAATGGTGTTCCAAATGAACAGGTGACTGTTCCAGGGTCTGAGGCCCCAGGCAGCCCCCATTTGAAGTGTCACAGCCTCAGATCCATGGAACAAAGCTCCTCCAGCTAAGAAGTGTGAATGGACTTTTCTGGATAACATAGGGATCTAAATCATGCTCTCCTTGGCACAAGTTCACAATCCATTTTATCGAACTGCTGCTACAACTAACAAGAATATTATATTGCCTTTCATTGCAAATTGTATTGCAGGAGGCTGGCAGAGACCCCAAGGCACAAATCAGACCTCAGATGAACAAACTTGATAGAAAGGAACTGAAAAGGGAGCAAAGGTCAGGAGGTCTAAGGGAGCATCAATGTCTTGGGAGCCATTAGGCAACAGCACCCTCTCCCAATACTTGACCACTTGCCTGAGGAGATAATGCTGAATTATAACCTTCAGTGAGTGGAGGCAGAGGATTCTCCCTCCTCTGGAGAATTTAGATAGTTGTTCATCTTTGAGAAACATATTTACTGTTTTTCTGACAGGACCACTATGATTGGGTACTGCACTTGAGGGAGATTTATTTATTAATTCAGCCTTTGATTATTACCATTCTGTGCATACCACCTCCCTTGTTGCTCGATGAGTTACATTTGGAACAGGAAAAAACCCAGGAAAAGGCAGTTTACAAACTCTTGCAGAAGCAAGAATCTTAGAGTTGGAAGGGCTTAATGAGCCATGAATCCAATTCCTTACCCAAAGAATCACCTCTATTACATATCAACAAGTGGTCATCAGGACAATTAGTGAAAGTTCCCATGAGGAAAAACCCACCATTTTTGGAGAGCTATAATTGTGAAGAAAATCGAGCTATTGAAATAAATTTGAAGAACCATTATAAAATAATTGGAGTGGTCCCTAAGATATATATGGTCACTATTTTGGATTGCCTTACCCTGCTTCAGTAGTCAGATGGTCAGAGGCCTAGATGGGGATGTCACTAACTGAAACTGAAAAAGGGGGGGGGGACATCACTTTTTTCACCAATTTCATCTTTGGAGACAGAAATGATTCATGTTCAAATTTTAGGAAAAAATAGAGCAAAAGAACTGTCAAATAATTCACATTTCTACAGTGCTAAAAGGAATCAATTTTATATGCCTGTTCTGTGTCCCTCAGGGCCCTATCATAATCTGAAAAATTAGTACACATTACCATTAATGGGTCCCAAAGGCTTGATGGTATTCCTCCCAGGTAATATATTTGCATTTTAACAAGAGTCTTCAGAGGTGTGATGCCTTAATCCCAAAAATTGGTAGAGATTTCAGGCATCAGCGAGGGAGAGGAACTTTTGGTGCCTCTTGAATCAACATAATTCCCCTCTAACCTGGGTTGAACAGTTTTGTTCTTTCTGCTCACAAATCGCAAATTTGAAAATTTATATGAGTAAAAATGAATAAAATTGACATTATCCTATACACTGAATAACATTTATAAAAATTCTAATTTATAGTAGTTAATTTAACAGCTATACTTGAGTGTGGTCAGAATCCCAGAAGTATTCAAGTTAAGAAAAGAATAAATATATGAATTTAGGCCATGCATTTTTCTGAGTACTACAAGTAATAAGAAAGATCTCCATCAGGTGTTGTACACCATTTCTTACTAAGGAATGACCTATCCTGCCTGCATTCAATGGTCTATTTTTTTTTCTTCTTTGAGGGTTTTCCTTGAGGGGAACTAAAGCTTAAAAGTAAGACTGCTAATCAATATTTCAGCACAGGTTCAGAAATGGAAATAATTTGTGGATCCTGAAAATCTAAGGTAGAGAAGGGCAGACTGGAGGACAAGATGGAAAATGAGTTGTTTCTCATTTTACCATTAGAATGTGAGATTCTATACAATCCTTTGGAGTCACTGTCAAAGATATAACTAGAACTTTTGCATGTAGTATGAGGTCAACAAACAATACCTGGGCAGCAGTGAAAACTTACAAACCACCAGAACTAGCTCTGAAATGAGAAATGAAAAGAAGTCTGAAACATGAGAAGAGCCCTTCCTTCCCCCATACCAGGAACAAAGTCCAACATTTATATAATTTTCCAAATCAAGAATAGGGTAGATAAAAATAAACAAAAGATAAAACAACTTTACCATAAAAACTACTATTGTGATAGGGAATATCAAGACACAAACTCAAATGAAGATAATGAAATCAAAACAGTTGTATAAGCAAAGATTAAAGGGAAAATGTGAGTTGGACATAAACTCAACAAGAAAGAATCCTGAAAGAAGTAAATAAAATGTTTACAAAATCAACTAAGAGTAGAAGGGGGAATATTAGGTTAAAAATGAAAGCAAAGGAAGAAAATTTAAAAAATCATAATTAACAGCTTGGTAAAATAGAGAAAAACAAATTACTGAAGAAGTTATCACCTTAAAAACAGAATGAGTCAAAGAGAAAAATGGATACAAAAATTCACTGCTGAAAATAATAACATAAAATTTAAAATTGAGCAAGTGGAAGTGAATGATTCCATGTGACATGAAGAAAGAGTAAAACAAAATTTAAAAAGAATGAAAGTATATTTCATTGGAAAAACTAGTATGGAAAACAAATTAAGGAAAAATAATTTTAGAATCATTGGACTACCTGAAAGCCATGATTAGAGACAAATCCTAGCCATTGTATTTCAAAAAAAATTATGAAGGAAAACTGCCCTGATATCCTAGAATCAAAAGGAAAAATAGAAATTGAAATAATTCATTGATCACAACCTGAAAAAGATCTTAAAATGAAAACTTCCAAGAATATTTGTAGTCAAATTCCAGAATTCCCAGGTCAAAGAAAAAATACTTCAAGCATCAAGAAAAAAACTGAATACTGTGTTATTCAGGATCACACAATCAGGATCACACAAGAGATAGCAGTGAAATGCTACTTTAAAGATGTCTAGGGCTTATAATATGCTATTACATAAGGCAAAAGAACTGGGATTATAACCAAGAATAATTTATCCAATAAAAGTTGGTATAATCCTTCAAAGGAAAGGTAAATTAATTAAAGAACTTTCAAACATTCCAAAGCAAAGAATGAACTGGTTAATACAAATATAATATATATATGTATATGTATGTATTTATATACATATATAATGTTTTTTACATACACACACACATACTTTGAATCTGGTGATAGTTATCTCTAGGGAGATGGAGAGGGAAGAAAAAAAGAAAAAGTTACATAACTTTATTTTACATTTAAGAGAAATAGCAAGTAGTATAAAATAGATTTGCAGTTTCATATACAATCACCTTTTTTCTATTCTACTGTATTAATAATATGCTTGTTTTTTCCTAACTTTAGAATAAAATAAACATTTAAATAAATACAAGACTCAAAAGTAACATAAAACCGTTAAAGAGAAATCATAAAAGACTCTATAAGTTTAAAACAATTTAATGAATATCATATATGTATCTTTTAAAAAACTTGATCATAATTGGCACAGTTAGTTGTGGAAAATGATAATGTAAAAAACAAGAATGCCCTGGGGATAGGGAAGAGAAAGGAACAATGGGGTAAATTATCTCACGTTAAAAAAAAAAGAATCACAACAAAAATTCTTAAGGTGGAAGGGGAAATGTTGGGATTAGAAGGTTGGCAATACTTGAACCTCATATTTAAATTGATTCAAAACTGATCCAATCATTCAGGAGAGGAATTTGGAACTATATCCAAAGGACTAAAAAGATGTGCATGCCCTTTGATCCAGCAATACCACTGTATTCCAAAGAGATAATAAAAAAGGAGGGAATAGACCCACATATACAAAAATATTTATAGCAGCTCTTTGGGTGGTGAAAAAGAATAAGAAATTTAGGGGATGCCCATTAATTGGGGAATGTTTGAACAATTTATGAAAGTAGTAGAATACTATTGTTTATAAGAAATGATAGAGTTCAGAAAAACCTAAAAAATGTACAAGAACTGATGCTGAATGAAGTGAGTAGAACCAGGAGAACATTGCACCTAGTAATGGCAACATTGTATGAATCTCTTTTCAGCAATACAGGAATCAAAGAATTCTAAAAGATTTGTGATAGGAAATGTGATTCCACATCTAGAGAAAGAACTATAGAGTCTGAATACAGATCACCATCTTATTTTCGTTTGCTTTTCATGTTCTTTTGTTTCTTCTGTCTTGTTTTTCCCCTTTTGCCCTGATTCTTCTTTCACAACATTACTAATGTAAAATATGTTTGATATGATGGTACATGCACACATACATACACACACATATACATATGTATATAAGATTGCTTGCTTTCTTGAGAAAGGGAAAGGAAGGGGGGAAGAGAAAAACTTTACAAAAGTGAATGTTGAAAACAGCGTGTAATTAGAAAGATAATGAAAAATAAACTCAAAAATAATTTAGTTCAAAAGAGAGTATATATATGTATATTGTTTGTATATATATGTATGAATACATACATCTATATAAACACACACATATAGGCATATGTATATAGATATCTATATATATACACTATTGGAAAATAACTATATTTTATTCAACAGAGAAAAAGGAGAGGAAGGTAAAAGAAATGGGAAGAGTGATAAAAGAGAAGGCAAATTAAATCAGGCAGTGGTCAGAACGAAAACAAATTTTTGAGGTGAAGCAAGTTAAAAATAAAGAAAGAAGGACAAACAGAAGGGGCAAAAAAAGGTGGAAGGAAATACAGAGTTAATAAGGAAATACAGTTTGAGTGTGAATGGAATAAATTCACCCATTAAATGGAAATAAATACCAGAATGGTTTAGAAAAGGGAATCCAACAATATGTTACAAGAAACAGACTTGAAATAGAAAGAAACATGCACAGTAATACAATAAGTGAATGGTTCAGAATTTATTGTTTTTTTTCAATTCAAGCAAAAAAAGGCAGGATCAGCAATCTTGATGTCAAAAAATAGACTTTATTTTAAATATAGAGAAAATGCATTTTGGTAAAAGGAACAAAAGACAATTAAAATATGAATAATAAAAATATTTGCATAAAATGGCAAAGTATCAAAATTCTTGAAAGTTAAAATTAATACAGGATGAACTAGACAACTAAATTATATTAGTTCGCAGACCTCAATTTTCTTCTCTAAGAACTAGACAAATCTGACCATAAAATAAAAATAAAAAATCAAGGATATGAATTAAAATCATAGAAAAGTTAGTAAGAACTCTGGAGAAAACTAAATTGGAATTGAAATGAGATTACTTTCCTTATCTATACATGGTATCTTCACAAAAACTGCAACAAAGGAATAAGCCTCATAACCAAATGGAGAAAAACAGAAAAAAATATGCCCCTTGCAAACCATAATGTAATGAAAACTATAGTTAATGAAGAATTGTGAAAGCATAGGTAAAAATTTTAATTGAATAATAGTTAATCTAATTCTAAAGAATGGCTGCATCAAAGACCAAATTATAGAAACAATTAATAATATAATTAAAGAGAATGACAACAGTAACAAAACATTCCAAAATTTGAGGCTGAAGACAAAGAAATACTTAGGGGGAAATTTATATTTCTAAATACATCAATGAAAGAAGGAAAGTAGATCATTAAATTAACCTTGCAACTAAAAGAAACATAGAAAAGAACAAATTTAAAATCCCCATTTAAATGCCAAGTTGGAAATCTTGAAAATCAAAGAAGAAATTAATAAAATTGATAATAAAATAATGAACTAATTATACTGGGAATTATAAAATAAACCATAACATAAATCAACCATGGGTAAATAATATTAGAAGAAAATCACTTTTCTATTGCAAGTAACAACTTTGAAAAGGATGACAACACTAATAATGATTAAATTAAAGCAATTATTAGCAGTTATTTTGCCCAATTATATGCCAGTCCTGATGACCTAAGTGAAATGGATGCATATTTGCAAAGCTATAAGCTCCCTAAGAAAAAATCTCCAGGACCAGATGGATTCACAAGTGAATTCTACTGAAAATTTCAGAAACAACTAATTCAAGTTCTACATAAAGTATTTCAAGAAATAAAGGAGTCCTATAAAATTCCTTTTATAGCATAAATATGGTTTTGATATTTAAACAAGGGAGAGTGAAAATAGAAAAATGACTATAAGTCTTTTCCTTATTGATCATCAATTCAAAATTTTAAATAAAATAAAAGCAAGAAACCTTTTATCACAAAGATCCTATACTACGACCAGGTCAGATTTATACCAGGAATGCAGGGCTGATCCAAAAATCAGAAAACTATCAGTAAAATTAGAGTTTTCAATAATGATAAAATAATTATGATTATATCAATATATACAGGAAAAGTCTTCCTTTAAATAATATCTTGGTGGTAGCTATCTAAAACCAAGAATAAGCATTACTTCTAATAGAGATAAACTTGAAACCTTCCCAGTAAGATCAGAAGTGAAACAAGGAAGGCAACTATTATTCAGTATTGAACTAGAAATGCTAGTTATAGCAAAAAGACAAGAAAAAAAATGAAGGAACATTCTTTGCAAATGATATAATGGAATCTTCAGGGAACCCTAGAGTCAACTGAAAATGATAGTTGAAATAATTAGCAATCTTAGCAAAGCTGTAGGATACAATCACTTGTGAGATAAACCCACATGAATCACAAGCATTTCTACATGCTACCAACAAACCCAACATGAAGAATTAGAAAGAGAAATTTAATTGAAAATAGCTTCAAACAAAATAAAATACCTGGGATTCTAAATAACATTAGGAACCCAGAGATTAGCTAAACAATCACAAAAACTTCTTAGACAAATAAAGACAAATCTAAACAACTGGAGAAATATTTATTGTTTATGTGTAGGTCAGGCCAATATATAAAACTAACTGTAATTCTATCTGTAAATTTTTTTACAGTGCCATACCAATCAAATTAACAATATTATTTTAAAGATCTAGACAAAATAGTAACAGGATTCATATGGAAGAACAAAAAGATCAAATAATCAAGCAAATCATTATTTAAAGTTAAGGAAAGAGACCTACAAACTCTCAAATTCAAACTATATTGCAAATTGGTAATCACAAAATAATCTGATATTGGCAAAGAAATGGAGTGGTGGATCAGTGGAATAGATTGCATAAAATTATGTAAATTACATAAAATACACAAGAATAAATGACTATAGTAATCCCAAAAGATACAAGCTTTAGGTTAAAGAACCCACTAGTTGATGAAATTTACAATGAAAACTGGAAAAAAGTAAACTGAGATAAAGCCAAAATAGATAGATGATTTAATCATGAAGGGTGAAATAAGTGATGTTCTATATGATAATCATAATAATGATGCAAAGTTAGAAAGAAAAGAGGAAAACAAGGAGAAATATTTTTACCAAATTTCTCTGATAAAGGACCACATTTCTAGATTGCATAATGGATAGAGCACTAGATTAGAATGAGGAAGACAGTGTTTGAATCCAGCCTTAGACACTTCACATTTACTATCTGAATGACTTTAAGCAAGTCTCTTTGACTCTGATTGCCTCACATCCAGGGTCTTCTCTAGTCAATTTGATTCATATCTGGCTGCTGGATCCAGATGGCTCTGGAGGAGAAAATTAGATTGGTGATTTAGCACCAACATCTCTTCACTCAAATCTAATTCATGTGTTTTTCGTGGCATCACCTACCTGATGTCATGGGCCTCTTTGAGAATGAAGGATAAACATCATCATCATATAAGGAATCTTGATAAATTTGTAAAAAATAAGAACCATTTCCCACCTGATAACATAAAAGATATAAACAGGTAGGTTTCAGATGCAGAAATCTAAGATATCTTTAGTCAAATGAAAAAATGCTCTAAATCACCACTAATGAGAGAAACAAAAATTAAAGCAATTCAGGTATACCATTTCATAACAGTAAGATTGGATAGCATATCAGAAAGAAAAATGACAAATGCTGGAGTAGATGTGGAAAAACTGGAACATTAATGTAGTTTTGGAGGAAATATGAAATATTTCATCATTCTGGAAAACATTTTAGAACTATATCTAAAAAGACTTTAAAACTGTATATCCTTTGACTCATCAATAACACTATTTGTTCTATGTTCTAAATAGATCAAAGAAAATGGAAAAGGATGTATTTGTACAAAAATATTTTCTGCAGCCCTAAAAGGGCGGTAAAGAATTGGACATTCTGACTTCTGGCCAAGATGGTGGAGAGAAGACAGGCAAAGTTCTAGAGTCTCCTGATCTCTTCCACATCTATCACATGAAACAAACCTCTTAGAGGAAGTCCTACTCACGGAACCCAGAGAGAAAAGCCAGGAGAAAGAGCATCTACCTCAGCATATGTCTCCCACTGCAGCTTTGGTAGAATTCAGAAGAGTGAGTATCAGACCCCGATCAGCCAGAGTAACAGCTGAATTGGGACCAGGAGTCTGAGGGCCGGAGAGTGGGACCTGCTGGATCAGTGGTGGGGCTGGACGAAAGGGGCTTGGGTCCACGGGGAAGCAGAGGCGCTGGTGTTGGTGCTGTCCCCCTGGAGCTTGGGGAAGGGGCTGCAGGGAGAGGTCTGGAGCAGGAGAGCTGCGGACACCATCCCTGGGCTCCTCAGGTCTGAGAAACTCTGAGTCCACGCCTCCATTGCACTGATGCCTCCTCTAAAACAAACAATTTCAAACTACTTCTGCCTCAGGCCCAGGTGTGTGAGCATAAGAACCAGCCCAGCTGAGGAATGACCTCAGGCCAGGGTAAAGCCCCCCATTGATTGTAGGCAAAAGAATTCAATAGTTCCAACTCCTGCCTTTGGACAAAGGGAGAAGGCCTCCCAACCCAGGTCACAGACACTCCAGAGAGGTCAACCAGCACCTCCTACTGGCCAGCCAGAGAAGCTTCACTCATAAAGCCTTTAGCGATCCCAAGCCCCTGTGAACCAGCCCCCCCCCCCCAACTCAAGGTCTTAGCATAATGAAGAAGGGTCAGTGGAGAGGTGGATCCATAGAAAAATTCCTGGAAGGGAAAGACCCCAACTCAGAGAAACCTGGAATCTCTGAGGAGAATACAATCTGGTCTCCACCACAGAAAGACTTCCTCGAAGAAATAAGGAAGGAGCTTAAAAATTTGGGACAGACAATTAATACCTTGCAACAAGAACACAAAACCTTAGAAAGTACAATTGGACAAACACAAAAGGAGAATAAATCTCTCAGATCCTCAAATGAGCAAATGCAAAAAGAAATTAATTCTCTCAAAACCTCAATTGGTCAAATGGAAAGCTCTTTCAAAAGTAGAATTGACCAATTGGAAAAGGCATTGCAAAAGGTTAATGAAGAAAACTCCTCCCCCCAAAAAAGAATGGAGTCTACAGAAACTAATGACTCCATAAGACAGAAAGAGTCAGTTAAACGAAATCAAAAAAATAGAAAAAATAGAAGCAAATGTAAAATACCTCATCAACAAAACCACTGACATCAAGAATAGATCGAGGAGGAGCAACCTGAAAATTATAGGATTTCCTGAAAACATTCAAGAGAAAAAAAGCCTGGACTTATTATTACAGGACCTAGTGACGGAAAACTGCCCTGATATCATGGAATTGGAGGGCAAAGTAGTTACTGAAAGAGTACAGCGATCCCCACCAGAAAAAAGATCCTAAAGTGAAAACACCAAGGAATGTTGTGGCCAAACTGCAGAACTATCAGATAAAAGAGAAAATCCTGCAAGCAGCCAGAAAGAAACAATTTAAAAATCAAGGAACCACAGTAAGGATCATGCAGGACCTGGCTGCATCAACATTAAGGGATCAGAGGGCCTGGAACAAGATATTACAAAGAGCACGGGAGCTTGCAATGC
Source organism: Macrotis lagotis (assembly GCF_037893015.1). Lineage (NCBI taxonomy): Eukaryota > Metazoa > Chordata > Mammalia > Peramelemorphia > Peramelidae > Macrotis > Macrotis lagotis. Next base: position 178,438,879 of record NC_133658.1, on the reverse strand, counting down.
AGCCAAGAATCTGCTTTCCTGCAAAGCTGAGCCTACTCTTCCAGGGAAAACGATGGACATTTAACGAAATGGAAGAATTCCAAAAATTTCTGATGAAAAGACCAGTGCTAAACAGAAAATTTGGGCAGCAAACAGGAGGTTCAAGAGACACATGAAAAGGTGAAAAAAAAAGAGGTGGGGGAGGTAAAAGAAAAAAAATTGCAATAAATAACTAACAGAGAGAATACACCTTGCCAGAAATGATGGACATCCATGACCTATCCATGAGATTACTATCTAATGGGATGTAACTGGCTTTAACCCCATTTGGGAGAAAGACTCTAATAACTCTCAGGCATTTTGACTCTATTTGATAGAATATACAGAACTAAAAGGGACAGACACTCAGAATTTTCTATGACTTAGATAGAATGATCTAAAAAAAAAAAAACTACCGCCCTAAAAAGGGGGACAGGAAAGAGACAGGTGGAGGGAGGGGATTGAATGGGGTAAATCGCATTACACTAAGAGGTACAAAAAACGTATGGTAATGCTGGAGAAGAAGGGAGCAGAGGAGAAACACCTGAATCTTCTTCTCATCAGACTTGGCTTAAGGTAAACCTAGACATACTCAGTTAACTTATAAAACATCTAACCTTTCAAGTATTAAAAAGGGGATGGGGGGACGGAGAAATGTAAGGGGAGTGGGGGAAATAAGGGGAAATAATAAAAGGAAGGGAAGGGAAAAGGGAAAAAGGGAAAGGGGAAAGAAAGGGGAGGGTGTGATATAGGATGGCAAACACACTGAAGGGGGTGGTTTTCAGAAAAAAAAGACTGGGAAATATGGATAAAAGAGGGGGAAAGGGGAAAAATACAAACAGAGGGAAGATAGCACAGAGGGCAATGAAGAATTAGTAATCATAACCTTAAATGTGAATGGGATGAACTCTCCCTTAAAACATAAGCAAATAGCAGAGTGGATTAAAAACCAGAATCCTACAATATGCTGCTTACAAGAAACTCATTTGAAGCTGAGAGATACATATAGAGTAAAGGTAAAATGTTGGAGCAAAATATTTTTTGCTTCAGCTGAAGTAAAAAAAGCAGGGGTAGCAATCCTTATCTCAGACAAAGCAGCAGCAAAATTACATAGCGTTAAAAGAGATAAGGAAGGAAACTATATCATCCTAAAAGGTACCATAGACAATAAAGCCATTTCAATATTGAATATATATGCACCCAGTGGGACAGCATCCAAATTCTTAGAGGAGAAGCTGAAAGAATTACAGGAAGACATAGATAGCAAAACTCTACTAGTGGGAGACCTCAATCTCCCACTATCAGATCTAGATAAATCAAATCATAAAACAAACAAGAAAGAAATTAGGGAGATAAATAGATTGTTAGAAAAATTAGATATGGTAGATTTATGGAGGAAACAGAATGGGGATAGAAAGGAATATACCTTTTTCTCTGCAGTACATGGAACTTATACAAAAAGTGACCATGTACTAGGACATAAAAACCTAATGATCAACTGCAGAAAGGCAGAAATAGTGAATACATCTTTCTCAGATCACAATGCAATAAAAGCAATATGCAATACTGGGCCAAGGAGATATAGACCCAGAACGAATTGGAAACTGAATAACCTCATTTTAAAAAATGAGTGGACCAAAAAACAAATTATAGAAAAAATTAATCATTTTATCATAGATAATGATAATAATGAAACAACATACCAAAACCTATGGGATTCATTCAAAGCAACTCTCAGGGGATATATTATAGCTCTAAATGCTTATATGAATAAATTGGAGAAAAAGGAAATCAATGAACTAAACATGCAACTAAAAAAATCAGAGAAAGAACAAATAAGAAATCCCCAATTAAGTACCAAATTAGAAATTCTAAAAATTAAAGGGGAAATTAATAAAATTGAAAACAAAAAAAATATTGAATTAATAAATAAAACCAAAAGTTGGTATTATGGAAAAACCAATAAAATTGAGAAACCTCTGGTCAATTTGATTAAAAAAAAAGAAAGAAGAAAACCAAATAGCTAGTATCATAAATGAAAAAGGTGAACTCACCACCAATGAGGAGGAAATTAAAGTAATAATTTGAAATTATTTTGCCCAACTTTATGCCAATAAATATGATAATCTAAGTGAAATGGATGAATATTTACAAAAATATAAGTTGCCCAGGTTAAATGAAGAAGAGATTAAATACCTAAACAACCCTATCTCAGAAAGAGAAATTCAACAAGCCATTACTGAACTCCCTAAAAAAAAAATTTCCAGGGCCTGATGGATTCACAAGTGAATGCTACGAAACATTTAAGGAACAATTGGTTCCAATCCTATATAAACTCTTTGGAAAAATGGGGAAAGATGGAACTCTGCCTAACTCTTTCTATGAAACCATTATGGTTACCTAAACCAGGAAGAGTTAAAACATAGAAAGAAAATTATGGACCTATCTCCCTGATGAATATAGATGCAAAAATCCTAAATAAAATCTTAGCAAAATGATTACAACAGGTCATCACTAGGATAATACATTATGATCAAGTAGGATTTATTTCAGGAATGCAGGGTTGGTTCAATGTTAGGAAAACTGTTAGTATACTCAATTATATCAAAACAAACCTATCAGAAATCATATGATCATATCAATAGATGCTGAAAAAGCTTTTGACATAATACATCATCCATTCCTATTAAAAACACTAGAGAGTGTAGGAATAAATGGACTGTTCCTTAAAATAATTAGCAGTATCTATCTGAAACCATCAACAAGCATTATACTCAATGGGGATAGGCTAGAGGCATTCCCAATAAGATCAGGGGTGAAACAAGGGTGCCCATTATCACCACTACTATTCAATATTGTATTGGAAATGTTAACATCAGCAATTAGAGAAGAAAAAGAAATTAAAGGAATTAGAATTGGGAAGGAAGATACAAAACTCTCACTCTTTGCAGATGATATGGTTCTTTACCTAGAAAATCCCAAGAAATCATCCAAAAAACTACTGGAAACAATTAGCAATTTTAGCAAACTTGAAGGTTAGAAAATAAAGCCTCATAAATCCATAAATCCTCAACTTTTCTCTCTCTCTCTCTCTCTCTCTCTCTCTCTCTCTCTCTCTCCATATATATATATATATATATATATATATATATATATATATATATATATATGTATGTATGTATATAGCAAGAAACAGCAGGAAGAGCTAGAAAGAGAAATACCATTCAAAGTAACCTCAGACAATATAAAATATGTGGGAGTCTATTTGCCAAGACAGACTCAGAATCTTTTTGGAAACAATTATAAAACACTTCTCACACAAATTAAATTAGATTTAAATAACTGGGCAAATATCAACTGTTCATGGATAGGTAGAGCTAACATAATAAAAATGACAATTCTACCAAAACTAAACTATCTGTTTAGTGCCCTACCAATCAAAATTCCAAAAAATTACTTTAATGAGTTAGAAAAAATTATAAGTAAATTCATATGGAGAAATAAAAAGTCAAGAATTGCCAGGAGCTTACTGAAAAAAAGTGCAAAAGAAGGTAGCTTAGCCCTACCCGATCTAAAATTAAATTATAAAGCATCAGTCATGAAAACTGTTTGGTATTGGCTAAGAAATACAGTGGTGGACCAGTGGAATAGACTAGGTGTAAAAGCAGGAGATGATTACAATAATCTGTTGTTTGATAAACCCAAAGAGTCAGACCGTTGGGATAAAAACTCCCTCTTTGATAAAAATTGCTGGGAAAATTGGAAGTTAGTATGGAAGAAAGTTAGATTAGACCAACACCTCACGCCCTTTACCAAGATAAGATCCAAATGGTTACAGGACATAGACATAAAAAACAATACTATAAGCAAATTAGAAGATCAAGGACTAGTCTACCTGTCAGATCTATGGAAAGGGGAACAGTTTATGACTAAGGAAGAGTTGGAGATTATCACTAAAAACCAATTAGATGATTTCGATTACATTAAATTAAAGAGCTTTTGCACAGATAAAACCAATGTAACCAAGATCAAAAGAAATGTAGTAAATTGGGAAACAATCTTTACAACTAATGATTCTGACAAAGGACTCATTTCTAAAATATACAGAGAACTGAGATATATTTTTAAAACAAAAAGCCATTCCCCAATTGACAAACGGTCAAAAGATATGCAAAGGCAATTTACAAATGAGGAGATCAAAGTAATCCATAGCCATATGAAAAAATGTTCTAAATCATTAATTATTAGAGAAATGCAAATTAAAGCTTCTCTGAGGTACCATCTCACACCTCTCAGATTGGCCAGTATGACCAGGAAGGATAATGATCATTGTTGGAAGGGATGTGGGAAATCTGGGACACTATTACACTGTTGGTGGAGCTGTGAACTCATCCAACTCTTCTGGAGAGCTATTTGGAACTATGCCCAAAGGGCAACAAAAATGTGCATACCCTTTGACCCAGCAATACCACTATTGGGTCTATACCCTTAAGAGATGAGGAAAAAGGGTAAAAACATTACTTGTACAAAAATATTTATAGCAGCCCTGTTTGTGGTGGCAAAGAATTGGAAATCCAGTAAATGTCCTTCAATTGGGGAATGGCTTAGCAAACTGTGGTATATGTATGTCATGGAACACTATTGCTCTATTAGAAACCAGGAGGGATGGGATTTCAGGGAAACCTGGAGGGATTTGCATGAACTGATGCTGAGTGAGATGAGCAGAACCAGAAAAACACTGTACACCCTAACAGCAACATGGGAGTGATGTTCAAACTTGAAGGACCTGCTCATTCCATTAGTGCAAAAATCAGGAACAATTTTGCGCTGTCTGCAAAGGAGAGTACCATCTTCATCCAGATAAGGAGTTGTAGAGTTTGAACAAAGTGCAAGTACTATTCCCTTTAATTTAGAAAAAAACAGATAGCTTATTGTCTGATCTTGTTACCTCTTAGACTTCTGTTCTCTTTAAGGATATGATTTCTCTCTCATCACACCCAATTTGGAACAAGGTACAACATGGAAACAAAGTAGACACTGACAGAGTGCTTTCTTTGGGGGGGGGGAGGGAAGCAAGATTGGGTGAAAATGTAAAACTCAAATAATATCTTTAATAAAAATAAAAAAGTGGGGGAAACTCAAAAAAAAAAAAAAAGAATTGGACATTCCAAGCGGCTAGGTGGTACAGAGCACGGGCCCTAGAGTCAGGAGTACTGGAGTTCAAATCACTGAATTACCTAGCTGTGTGATGTTGGGCAAGTCACTTAACCCCACTGCCTTGCAGAAACCTAAAAAAATAGAACTGGACATTGATGGGATGGGCATCAATTGGAAAATGACTGAACAATTTGTTTATTCCATATAGTTGTTATGGGATATTTTTGTGCTATAAGAAATGATGAGCAGGATAGTTTTAGAAAAACCTTGGAAGACTCATATGAATTCATGTTAAGGGAAGTGAGTAGAAACAATAGAACAAAGTTCACAATGAAAGCAATATTGAAAGGATGATCAAAGATGAAAGATTCAACTACTCTGATAATTCCAAGGATTCATGATGAAAAATGTTATCCACTTCCAGAAAAAAAGAAACAATGGTGTTTCGATGCAGATTGAAGCATAGATTTTTTTTTTACTTTCTTTATTTTTATTGCTTTATTTTGTTTGGTTTCTCTTCCAATATTGCCAATATGGAAATATTTTGCTTAACCATACATGTATATCCGATATCACATTGCTTGCTTTCTCAAGAAGGGAGAGCAAGGAGAGAGAGATAATTTGGAAATCAAGCTTTAAAAAAATTTGTTAAAAATTTGTATGGAATTAGAAAATATTTAATGATGTAAATTTTTTTTAAATACTTTTGATTTATCCACTATTTTTATTACACAGATAGGCACATTATATCATTAAACAGTAATTATTAGTCTACCTGCCATAGGATTTACATGGTCTGCCTGATAGTAAAAAATGATTCAAGCTCAATTCTTACTTCCTAGTTATATGACCATGGGAAAATCATTTATCCCTTCATTCTCCCTAAGCTGTGCTAAAACTATGTTTCAAATGAGTTGCAATCCTCTCCAACAATAGGGAGCTTTATTGCTGGGAATTCTCTATTTCAGTGAAGTCAAAGAACAAGACTGAAAAAAAGGCTGGCAACAATAATAATAAGTCTAAATCTATGTGATGTATCTTTATGCATATGCATATACATACACATGTACATGTACATATACATATACATATACATATACATATACATATACATATACATATACATATACATATACATATACAGCTGTACATATACAGCTGGGAAGCTAGGTGACCCAGTAGATAGACCACCAGACTTGGAATCAAAACGATCTGAATCCAAATCTGGCCTCAGACACTTGACACTAGCTGTGTGACCCTAGAGTATTTTCAGTCCTCCTGATTCATACCTGGCCACTGCACCCAAATGACTCTGGAGGAGAAAGGTGAGGTTGATGACTAATCACAGTACCTCCTCTCCAATTCAAATACATGTCAGGGCATCCACCTCCATGATATCATGGTCATGAATCAGCATCATCATTATCATCACAATCATCTTCATCATCATCATCACATATATGTATTGTGTATTTGTATACACACACAAAGAGAAGCAAATATATACACATATTTATAGTGCTTTATGTGTTTTCAAAGATAAGGCAAACGATTAGCAGGAAAGTTCTCAGCTGCAATATTGCATAATGGAAAGATTGCTAAGTTTACAATAAAGTCCCCTATTTCCAACTTATTCATCACAGAAACTCAAGCAAATCACCATACTTCTTTTGATATAGGTTTCATCATATATAAAATGAATAAAACTTTTATTTTCTATCTATACAATATCAGAAAATTAATCTTTGTCTCAGTATCTATTTTCTCAATTGTAAAACATTAGAATAACTGACCCATAAGATACCTTCTAGCACTAAGTCCTATGATTGTATAAGTCTATGAGTTAGATGATAATGGATATACTTTTCAGTTCTATATAATAATATAATTATTAATATTCTTACATAGGACATTACAATTTTATGTAACATTTTATTTGCAAAATATTTAACAAAATTATCCTGTTTTCTCCTCATAATAACCCAGGGAGGTAGGTGGACTTATTTCCATTTTGCAGATGAGGAAACTGAGACAGAAAGTGATTAAGTTACTTGCCTGAGTCTGAAGGCAGATTTAATCCAAATTGTATTTACTCCAAAGACAGTGCCATGCCACTTATCTTCCATGTGTATAAAATTACTTGGCAATCTAGGGATAATAGGATCTTTGATTTAGAGCAAGAAGCAACCTAAGAGGTCATTGAGTCTAAATCTTTTCTTTCTATCTTATACTACTCAATATGTTCTATAAACATACCAACAAATATAGGCTGTCCAGTTTTAACTGGGACTTCATTACTGTACAATAATATATTTGTTCTTTATTGAAATATTTAATCATATTTTCTCACAATAGCTATTTCCTTATCCTGAAATGTTTTTCTTACCAGTCACTCTCCCTACTGCTTGATGACTTAGAAAAAAATTTAATAAATCCATCACAAATTTCTTCATCTCCCTAATGCCACAATACAATTACCTTCTATAGCTTCAGAACCCTTCCTTCTCTTCTCTAGTCCCTGTCTTCTTAAAGCTATCATATCTACTTGTGTTCTTGATTCTATCCCTTATCATCTCTTCTGATGGCGTTTGTATCATTTTAATCTTCATTTTCTACAGTGTTTTATTCACTACCTATAAACATGCCCTTTAAGTTAATAAAATCTGGAATCAACCTGCCATATCCTTCACATTGAAAGCTCTTCAAATTGCCATCTCCTTATGGTAGCATCCTATATCTCTCCTCTCATTTATTGTCAAAGTTCCAGAGTCATTGTACCCCTTGTCTTTATCTCTCCAAACTCTCACTTCCAACCAGACATTCTACTAAAACTATTTTTCTCAAATATAATCCAAATAAATCCAAAATGAAATGATTTATTTTTTAAAGATTTCATTTATTTGTTTTTCCAACTACATGCAGCAGTAGTTTTTGCCAATCATTTTTGTGTTTCCCTCCTTTCCCTTCACTCTCCCCCTGACAGAAAGCAATAATATAGGCTCTACATTTATAACCATGCTAAACAAAATCCATGTTTATTGTGATGTGAGAGAAGAATAAAATTAAAATGAAATAAAATGGAGAGAAAATGACATAATACCTAAGATAAATTTTAAAAAATGAAGATAAGATTTGGTCTTCATTTAAACTCCACAATTCCTTCTCTGGATGATGGTATTTTCCAACACAATTCTTTTAAAATTGTCTTTCATTATTTTACTGCTGAAATGAACAAGTCTATCAAAGTTGATCATCACCCCATGTTGTTGTTGGTGTCTTCATGCAAGTCATTCCAGGCTTTTCTGAAAGCCTCATTTCTTTTGGAACAAGTGTTCCATTACATACATATACATCACAACAATACTCAAGTGATGGGCATCCCCTCAATTTCCAATCTTTGCCATTATGAAAAGTGCTATAAATGTTTTTGTACAAGTGGGATTTTTACCTTTTTTCATGATCTCTTCAGGATACTGACCTAGTAGTGAAATTGCTGGATGAAAAGGTTTACATATTTTTATTGTCATTTGGGCATAAATCCAAATAGCTTTCCAGAAAGATTGGATCAGTTCAGAACTCCACCAAAAATACATTAGTGTCTCAGCTTTCCCACATCCCCTCTAACATTGATCATATTCCTTTCTAGTCATGTTGGCCAATTTGAGAGGTGTGAGATATTTTAATATGCATTTTATATGAATCAATAATGTTTAAGAGCAATTTTTTGTATGATTAAAATAGTTTTTATTTCTTCACCTTTCCATATCCTTTGATAATTTGTCAATTGGGGAATGGCTTTTTTATAAATTTGATTTAGTTCTTTATATATTTTAGAAGTGAGTCTTGTCAGAAACACTAATTGCAAAAATTATTTCTGAATTTACTACATTCCTTTTAATCTGATTGCTGTGGTTTTTGTGCAAAACCTTTTTAATTTAATGTAATCAAAATTATCTAGCTTGTATTTTAGTGATGTTCTTTATTTCTTGTTTGATCATAAACTTCTCCCCTTTCCATAGATATGACAGGGGAAATTATTCCTTGTTTTCCTAATTTGGTTATAGTATTACCTTTTAGGTCTAAATCCTGCTCCCATTTTAATCTTATCTTGCTATTAGGTGTGAGATGTTGGTCTATGCCTAATTTCTACCAAAATATCCTAATGAATTTTTAATCCCACAAAACTGTATTTGAGTTTATCAAACAGTAGATTACTATAGTCATTAAACTTTTGTCTCTTTTGCACCTAATCCATTCCACTGATCCATCACTCTGTTTCTTAGCTAATACCAAACAGTTTGGATGACTGATGCTTTATAATATGATTCTATATCTGGCATAGTTAGAAGGCAATGATTTATTAAGCATTTACTATTTGCAAGACACTGAAGTTCTCAAGATATAAAGTCAAAAGAACAAAAAAGGTTGTCCTCAAGGAATTTGCATTCAACCATAATTTTATTCAAGAAAGGTCATTAATTTTTAGAAATTTATTTTAACAATTGCATGGAAAGTGGATTGGGGAGGGAAAGACTGGTAGCTAGGAGTATAAATTGGAATCTGTTATAATAATCCATGTCAGATATGATGAGGGCATTAATTAAGAATGTTGAACATGTGAATTGAGGGAATAGGATATATTTAAGAAGTGGAAAGGAGAACGAAGAATCAAGAATAATATCGAGGTTTGGAACCTTGGTGATTGGCATTTTGATGGTACTCTCAATAGAAATTCGAAAGTGAAGAAGAGGGGTGGGTTTGGAAGAAAAAATAATGAGCCCTGTTTGGGAAAAAATGTACCTAAAATGGTGAGAAAAAGGTTATATAGCAACTACACATAACTATTATCAAGGAAAATAAGAAAGACCTTCAGCATTTTAGTTAAGACAGGTAGAAGAACCTTGTGAATTCAACATAGCAAAAGACCAGGCTTCTGATCTAAACTGGCTCACTTTATCTTCTGTTTATCTTCTGACATTGTCAACTACCTTCTCTTTTATATTTCTTTTGCCTTTTGCCTTCTTCTCAAACTCCTTTGCTGGATCATTCATCATATGTCTATATATATATATATATATATATCTCAAGAATTTCATAAGTGTTTTTTAACATGTGGATTGGTTGATTGGTTAGTCAAAAGAAATAAAAGTGCCTTAAAGGGGTAGGAAGATTGTACATGTGAAAACAAAATGGACAACTTGAATATGTGTTAGGTATTTTGAAGTTCATATTTAAAATTTTCTGATTTACCAAAAAAAATGAATCAGTCCATATTAAAACTCTCATCTTCTCTCTACTGCCCTGGAACCCACTTCTACATTTTCACACATCCTTTTCTTTGCTCCTGCTTCTGTTCAACTCCTTTTACCTACATTTCCTATTGTAGGAAAATGTCTTAGAGTGATTATAAAAATTGTTTTGGCCTCTTGAACCTTCATGGACCCATGAACCTAATTTGAGAACCACTGATATAGAAGATGAAAGACAGAAGTAATATTTCCGCATCTCTAAACATCCATGGCATTCTGATAAAAAAAAAATAGTAGTTTAGTATTATCATTTGCATAAGCTGGAGAAGAATTACAGTGGCAAAGGCAATATTGGTTTGAAATCTACCATCAGGGAATTTCAGTTTGGAAAGAGAGTTGAGCCAATATTTTTTCCCTGTTAATATCATTTTAGAGTAACTTAAATAGGGCTAGCGAGCCTGAGATTGGCAGTCCATTCCAATACAAATTGTTGAAATTAAAAAGAGGATCTATGACATTTCAGAAAGTCTTTGCTATTTTCTGATGTTACTCAATGGGAAGTTGGGTGCTATGGTGGATATTTGCCCAAACCTCTCTGTTGAATGTCAATGGCATTTGTAGCATAATAATCAAAATGAATTGTTGTATTAGTGTAAAATGAATGTGCATAGGCTGATTAATCCTCTTGTAAAGACCCTGAAATTAAGATGAAAAACACACTGGCAATACCCCCTAATATTAACCCTGTGGGGTCAGCAATTAATCGGTATGAGGTGGGTACAGCTGCTAATCATCATGCAAATCCTTAAACTAACACTTGCACAACTGTTAATTCATCCTCAAACACAGGAATTTAGATGGTGATCAAAGGTCAGGAAATGTCCTCCTTTGAAAGTCTGTCTTTGGGCCCTTCTGCTATATTAATCTACTATAATAAGGCAGGACAGTCTTCCACCTGGGAGAGATCACATCTATAGATGTTCAGTTCTCTTCAATTTGGCTTCTCCTATATTAGAATAAGAGTCAGTGCTTCTTCATGGGAGAGTTAAGGTAGAAAAGAGACCTGTTTTATGTACTGTGTATTGTGTATATGTGTATTGTGTTTATCCAAATGTATGAATATAACATATATATGTGTACATGTGTATTGTGTATATCCATATATATGAATATAACACATAACATAAACATGGATGACTCAAACCAAAACAAGTATCTGGGGCGGTGAACTATTTAAATGTTGCCTTGGTTGATTGAGCATAATTCTTTAGATGTATCCCATTCATTTTGTTTTCCTGACTATTTGTACAAACATGAGTGTTAAGGATTTAAAAAAAACAGAATATTACACCAAAATGAATCTCATTTTCTTCGATTTCATGTTAGGAAGATAATATTGGAAATCTAAATGTACCCTAACGTACTCAAAAATAACGTCCATTATGTTTTTTAAACAAAACACTACTTTAATCAATAAGAAGTTACTTATATTCATACAGTCAGTCTCCTTCATTAAGCATTTATTAAGTGCCTGCTTTATTGAAGTCTATGATAGGTGCTGGAGATGAAAATGAAAAATAAAAATTTTATAGGATCAGATCTGGCTCAGAGTGACTTTGAGCCATTTATAAACAAACTCCCAATCATTTGTCAAGGATGGAGGATACTTAGAAGAAAAATCCTTCAGTTTTAAAGAGAATAAAACTTGAAGTATCACCACAGACCAGAGAACTTTTCCTTCCCAAGTGACTACTTTAAAGGAAACACATATTTAGTTGTGTTAAATTCTTGATTTTTTTTCAGATCAGTTTTGTTCCATGTCACCTTATGAGTCATCAGTTTTAGTATAATTAATGACTCCAATATCTTTGTCTTTTCTCATGTGTCTTCTCCCATAACAGTGGTTCCACTTTCTCTGTCTCTCAGCATCCCTATTTGCCTAAGGTCATCTTCAGTCCTTTCTAGTGTTTTCAGTTCTTTTTGACACATGACATAACTTTTTGCCATTCACGTATTTGACAATTTTCTCTCTCTGGGACTCAGTTTCCTCATCTATTATATAGATGACCTATGATCTATGAAATGAATGACCTCAAAGGTCTCTTTCTAGCAATTTACAAATCTGTCATACTATTCTCCTTTCCTAGTGTGTCTTTCCCCCTTAAGTTCCCTTCCTATCCCACAAATAGCCACCTATTAAAAGATTATCCATCCTTTAAAAGAAAATGTATATGCTGCCACTATTCTTTTAAGTCAGAAGTATTTTTTCTTTATATTCCTTCTTAGGCAATTATAGTATACTGATGCATTAGTTGAGTAAATATATGACCTCTTGTTACTACTAGATATGACTCAATTTAATTTCCCAAACATTTTAAGTTCCTATAATATGTTGAGTGGACAGTGGAATCAAAAAGACTTGAAATGAAATTCTGCTCCTAACACACTTTAACTATGAGGACCAATCATTTATCCTCTCAGAGCATCCAGGATATTCTCTAATTTACAGAATTTAACAACTGCTGTTGTGTGAAGATGGTGGGAGTTTATATACCATGAGTTGTCTACTTTGATAAAATTACAGGTTCAGATCCATTCCACCCTATACTACTTATCCCTTCCCCCCAAAAAATGTGTGGGGAAATGTGCTGGACTTGGAAAAAAGGGTAAGGCAGCCCTTGCCTGAATTACACAATAACTATTTCAATCTGTGATGTATAATCCATCTGCAACTTGAGGATAAGGATAGAAATGATAGATAACATAGAGTTTGGGGACATGTTCCAAAACATCCAATGAGAAATATTATCATTTGTCCTTCCTCTGAAAAGGGCAGGGGACAATGGTAATGCTCCTGCCAAGGGTATACCAGCATGCCTTGGTAAAGCCAGCCCATATCCTAAGAGTACTTATGGATTTTACACATACACACACACACATATCATTTGAAGGCAAAACACAAAATGGCACCTGGATAAGACTAACTCCTTGAAAGAACTTCCATGTTTCTTTTTTTTAAATAGCAATTAAATTTAATTTTAAAAGGATAGAGATTATTAATATGACAGTAAATATAATAAAAATGAAAAACTACTGCTGAAAGAGTGCAAATCAGCTTCTGAGACAATTTTGCAAAATGGTGACATTAACATATATAACACTGATGTCACAAGTTTTTTTTAAATGTATTTATTAATTTACACATTACTAAAATACTTTTGTTGCAAAAGTAAACATCACTCTCCCCTCCCCACAAAGATAAAGAAACGTCATGAAAAATAAAATGGGAAAAATGTATTTCAGTCTGTGTTCAAATATCATCACTATATCTATAGAATGGATCATATTCTTTATCATAAGGCCATCAGAGAAGCTGATTCAATATTTTTTCCCCACAGTTGCTGTTCTTGTGTATTTTCCTTCATCTATTCCTCCCCACTCCCATTTAGTGTATTCTTTCTCTCTTTCACTTTGGCCCTCCTCAAAAGTGTGTTGTGGGGCAGACAAGTGGTGGTGGACATGGCTTCAGTCCTATAGATAGGAGGACCCTAGCACAAATCCAGTCCCAGACACCCAAAAATCCCCCGGCCATATGATCCTGGGCAAACCACCTAACCCCACAATCTTGCAAAAACAAAAACCAAAAAGGGTATTGTATCTTACTACTTTCTCTCACAATCTTGCCTCTTTTTTAACAGTTACACCACACCTCCACTCCCCTGTCCCCTTTGTCCCATCCCTTTCTTCTCCTTTTACCTCTGGTAAGATAGATTTCTATACCCTATTGAGTGTGTATATTGTTTCTTCTCTAAGCTATTTCCAATGAGAATGAAGACTCACTCCTTCCTCCCTTCCACTCCATTGCAAAAGTTTTTTTTTTTTCTTGACTCCTTTACATGAAATATCTAACCGTATTCTACCTCTCCATTTCATGTCTCCTACTGCATTCCTCTTTCATACAATAACTCCATCTTTACATTGTACCTTCATATTCTGATCCCTGCCTTGTCTATATATACTCCTTCTGACTTAAGTAATAAATGAGAAGGCATATATATATATACATATATATGTATATATATATATGTATACACACATATATGTAAGTATGTATATGAGTTATCAGTATCATCTTCTCATGCAGGAATACAAGCAGTTCAACATCATTAGGTTCCTCATAATTAGTCCTTCTCATCTACCTTCTCTATGCTTCTCTTGAGTCCTGTACTTGGAGATCAAACTTTCTGGTTCAGCTCTGTTCATTTCAACAGGCAAGTTTGAAAGTCACTTGTTTTGTTGAATGTTCATCTTTTGCCCTGAAAGAAGATGCTCGATTTTCTGGGTAGTTGATTCTTGGTTGTTATCCAAGCTATTTTCCCTTCCAAAATTTCATATTTCAAACCCTATGAGCCCTTCATGTGGAGGCTATTAAGTCATGTATAATCCTGACTGGAGCACCACAATATATGTATTGTTTCTTTCTGGAAGCTTGTGATATTTTCTCTTTGACTTGAGAGTTTGGACATTTGGCTATTCATGGCGGGGCTTTTTGGAGTGGAGGAATCTCAGAAAGTGATCATTGGATTCCTTCATTTTCAATTTTACCATTTTTTCGAAGATATCAGGGCAATTTTCCTAGATAAATTCTTTAAAATAAAGACTTGGCTCTTTTCCTGATCTTGTCTTTCAGCTAGACCAACATTTTTTTAAATCATCTCTTCTGTATCTGTTTCTAGATCAATTGCTTTTTCTAATGAGATATTACACACTTTCTTCTAATTTTTCATTCTTTTGGTTTTGATTTATTGTTTCTTAATTTATCACAAAGAAATCAGCTTCTCATGGTTCCATTCTACATTTGAAGGAACTGTTTTACCCAGAGAGTTTTCTTATCATCTTTTCCAACTGGCCAATTTTGCTTGTTAAGGTATTCTATTCATTGACCTTTTGGACTGATTTTTTAATTTGTCCTAAAGTGATTTTTAACATGTAGTTTTCTTTATTTTCTTTTGTTTTTTTTGTTTTTTTTTTTTGCATTTCCTTCACCAAGCTGCTGACTTGGTCTTCATGATTTTCCCACATTGCTCTCATTTCTCAATTTTTCCTCTACCTCCCTTACTTGGCTTTCAAAATCTCTTTGAGCTCTTCCACAGTTTGAGACCGATTTCCATTTTTCTTGGAGGCTTTGGGTACAGAAGCTTTGACTTTGTCATCTTCTGAGTGTGTTTAGATCCGCCATGTTACCAGAGTGACCTGATTCTTTTTATGTTTAATCATTTCCCAGTCTATGAACTGGTTTTAACATACTTCCCAATGTTTTGAGTATTTGGGGGACACCCTCCAAAAGGTACTCAATTCTGTCAAGGTCTTATGGGAGACTCTGACTGCTCTCCTGGTCTGTGGATGACCACAAGCACCTCCTTCTGCCCTGGAGCTGTGAAGAGGGTACCTGCTCCACTATGGCATATGGGGTCCCAGAATCTGAATATGGAAAAAAGCAACAGAGTCCAGTCCCAGGGATAGAAGAGAGACTTTGACAGTCTTCCTCCACCCCCTTAACGTCCTGGGCTGAACATTCTAGAAGCAGCTGGTAGGTGACTCCGAAGACCTGTTTCAGTTGCTCTGGCTGGAACTTTACCAAGGTTTGAGCAGCACTGGGTTCCTCTGGCAGAATTTTCCCACTGACCTTTGAAGTTGTACATGACAATTCCTGGGTTAAGAAGTCTGGAAACCATTCCCACTGCTATGAAACAATTTACCTATAGGGACCCTAGTGCCCCCACGGACTGTTTGTGGAAGACTAGATTCTCATTCACTCTAGTACAACACTACCCTGGCTGTGCCATGAATCTTTCCAACCCTGGTGGAAGAGAGCTTTCCCATGGATTTTCCAAGTTATCTTGGGCTAGAAAATTGTTTCATTCAGTCTTTCTATGGGTTCTACTACTCTAGAATTGGTTGGAGTCCTAATGTTAAGGTATTCAGCACATTCTGGAAGAGAGCTTCTGGAAATTCCTGCCCCCATGCTTCATCTAGCTTTAGTTTGACCATATGGACATAATAAATATTTTTGAAAGAATAAATGAATAGATAATTTGGGTCTTCCTCTAATTTCATTCCCCTCTTCCCCAACACCCACATCAACTTTTTTCCATGGAAAGAATTCTTATTTTCCTGATTCTTCCAGTTACAAAAACCTAAACAAGGTTGCATGTGTAAAGGAAAAAAATACCCTTTCAAATACCAAGACTGGTTCAGTTCCAATCTCATCACTGAATATAACCTCAAAGTGTTAGGTTTCAAGACGTATACTAACCTCAGGAGAATTATCTTAAAAGTTGGTTTAAATTATAATCTGTCAAGCTGAAGGAATAAGTAATCCTGAAGGAAGCGAAGTTTCCCAAACTGAAACATATTTTGTCAAAAAAAGGTTACAAAGGTGGCCTCTGGGATAGTGGGTTTTAAATGTGCACAGCTCTGAATTGCTTTCTTGAGGCTACCTAGTCTATGGAGGTTAAAATAAGATTGGAGGAAGCTGATGGATAGCAGGACAAGTGGAAATCTGGAATTTAGAAGAATATTTACAGCTGAAAGCAAATAATGCCTTTGGATAATTTCAACTTTCCAAGTTGATATAAAGTTAAAAAATAAACTATAAATCTCTATACATATAAATACACACACACACATATATGTGTTTATATATAAACACATGTATATGTATACACATATGTATTTATATATATGTAAACATATATAAACATATATATACATATATATATATATATATATATATATATATATATATATATATATACACACACACACATACATAAATGAGTATAGACTGACCTGTGAGTGAGATGATGGGCTCTCTGCATGTAAGATGCTCATAACTCATAGCCATTGAATGGTAAGTTTTAAGCCAGAAGGTACAGTGGAGACAAGAGTTAATTTAATTCCTGTCAAATGGTGGTGTGATAAGAATATTACATGCTACTACTATGGCTAGGAAATGAGCCCATGTCACTTCAGCAGGAGACAGAGATAGATTGAATCATTCTATATTTAGTGGAGAAAAATCTTACTTTAGATATTAAATTTTTCACTGAGACATGTAGTTCTGTGTGACTTTAATGTTATATCAAGGTGCCTTGGGATAGCTCCAATTTTATACCTGCTCTCTGAATTTTTTCTTGGGCTCTAATGGTACTTGAGCCTTGTAATAATATCTGACATTTTAACTAGTTCTTTAATAGTTTACAAAATCCTTTACAGCTATTTATTTAATTTGAATCCCCCATAATGACTCTTAGTTAGATGCCCAGAGGATAGAGCCCTTGACCCTGAAGAAGGAAGTTCTGAATTCAAATTCAGGTTAAGATACTTACTAACTTTGTGATCCAGCACAAGTCACTTAACCTCTGCTTACCTCAGTTTCCTCAACTGTAAAATGGAGATAAATAATAGTACCCACTTCCTGGTGATCTTTAGATAAAATGAGATACTGTTTGAAAAGTACTTAGCAAAATTTCTATTATATATATAGTAGGAATTAATAAATGCTTGTTCCTTGCCTTTCCACTTTACAAGTGAGAAAAGTAAGACTCAGAGGGGTTAAATGACTTTAATAGGATCACACAACACATCTTCTTGACTTTAGCGCCAGGACTCTCTCCATAGTGGTATAATAACTATATGAGTGATAGTCATACACATTTATGACGCACCTTTCTTACCACCTATGATATTCCTCATAAAGGATCACTTTTAACTAACTGGCTCAATTGGTCAATACAGCTTAATGAGGTTAATGATTCTTTCTTAGAAATTTTGTACTGAATCTATTCATGCATCTATGCATGCATTCACCATGATGTTAACCTATTATTTCTCACACTCTTATTATTCACATACTTTATGTTGTAGCCAATTTGGATGACTTACCACTCCAATATTTACTCCTGACCTTCCCTGTCTCTATGGGTCCACACTCCCCCTCCCCCACCTTTCAAATGGACAAATCTCACACTTAGGTCAATTGAAATTCTTTTCTTTCTTTTGAAGCCCAGTTTAGAGGCTGCATATCCTATGTCCTATGAACCTATCAATGATTCTCTCTCTTACCCTCCCTCCAGCCTTGCCTGATTCCTCTCCATGAATTTTCTCTATACTCTATGAGACTTTTTCTATTCATTCAATCAATAAGCATATTATTAAGCACTCTGTTATGCCTTAATCAGAGTGTAACTTGTAAATGGGTGTCTGTTTGTGTGGGTGTGTGTGTGTGTGTGTGTGTGTCTATACAAATGTCTCAATATCCTTTAGTCCTGATTTAAGATTTGATCTTCACAACAACCCACCCTTGGATGTTGGTACTAATATTGACTTCATTTTCATAATGAGAAAAATGGGGTTAACAGAAGTTAAATGACTTCTCCAGGATCAAAGAACTAGAATCCAGTTCCAAGACACTTTACATTGTGCTACCTGGCTGTCTTTCAGATGATTTATTCTCAGAAGCACCCCTTCAAGGATCAATAAAAGAAAGAGATCTGGCACCCAGTTCATGATACTCAGTTTAGCAGGTCTGACACTTAGCTTAAATAGTCTTAAAAATTGAAAATTAAAGAGAGAAATCAGGAGATAAAGGATGTATTTTTGATGGTCATATGGATCTCCAATTATATACAAGACACACTTCACTTGTCATGTCTCATTTTCCCAGTGGAAAATGTGTTGGTTTCCCCTGTGCTAGTTTCTGCTTTCTGAGAATGATCAATGAAATGCCACTATATTTAGTTATCATCTGAAGAAGCCTGGAAACTTTTTTGTACTAAGACTTAAAATAAGACCACATATATTTGAATTTCAACCTGCTATGTCATGTTTGGTCTACTAGGATATACACTAATGATTATAGCCTGTTACTCCCATGCCCAACCTTGAAAAGAAAAGGGACAATGTCTATGACAGTTTGAGCTTCACCTGTTTTCTTTGGAAGACAAAGTGAAAAAACAACTTTCCATTTAATTGATGATGCCTTAGGATGGTAGATATCTGGCAGTCTGCTTGTTTCCCTCCAAATCAGGCAATTTTGTTTCCCCAAACAGGCAATCCTTATTTCCCTCCAAATCTTCAAATTCATTCTCACAAATTGAACACTTTTCCCCCCTACTTGCAAAGTTTACTGGCATAGTATAAAAGTTTGTGAATCTAGAAGTTGACCATAATCATAATGAATCCTATAGTTAATGACATGAACACTGGAGAATATTCTAAGTAAACCCAAACTATTGCTCTGGTTTGATGCTGTTGCCTGTAATCCAAGTCCCTTGTCTATATTAGGAATGTTTGTCCAAAATCCTAACACTGGGATAAAATAGGAAGTCCTTTAAAGTCAGGCAGATTAGCCTCTTTTTTTTTTTGTAGTATTGTTCTTTACTTTTGCAAGGCAATGGGGTTAAGTGACTTGCCCAAGGTCACACAGCTAGGTAATTATTAAGTGTCTGAGGCTGGATTTGAGCTCAGGTTCTCCTGACTCCAGGGCCAGTGCTCAATCCACTGTGCCACCAAGCTGCCCCTCTCATTAGCCTAATATCACATGAACTTTATGGTGGAAATCTCTATCATCAGAATGCTTCACCTCAGTGTGATTATTTAAGGTGAGGTTATATTTTTATCCTGAAACACAAAAGAAGAATGATTATCAATTCTAATCAAATTTTCTGAAGTCTCATTCTTCTTTACTTCTCTTCTCCCTTTTACTCTTATCTAACTTGTCTTCTCTGTTATTATCTTCTTTGAAGCATCGGATGATGGAGAGCTTTCTCTGATTTTAGCCATCTATCATCTGCATCATGTTTTCCCAAGGAAATGCTTCTTTAGGTTGACAAAGTGACTTCTATCTATGCCAGCACAAGGCAACTTTGACCTCTTATTGCAAGCCCAATATCACTGCTTGCCAAGGTAGACACAGATACTTTATGAAAACAAGCATAAAACACTTATCACACAAATAAATCAGATATAAATGACTGGACAAATATCAATTGCTCATGTATAGGCTGAACTAACAATAAAAAGTAAGAATTCTACCTAAATTAAATTGCTTATTTAGTGCCATATCAAACTTCCAAAAAATTAAATTAATATGCTAGAAAAAATATTTAATTAAATTCATTAGGATGAACAAAAGGTCAAGAATATCAAGGGGGGAAAATGTAAAACAAGGTGACCTAACCATATCAGATCTGAAATTATATTATATATCTGAAATTATATTATAAAGTATAAGTTATCAAAACTGTTTGGTACTGGCTAAGAAATAGACTGGTGAATCAGTTGCAATGGATAAGATGAAAAAGAGACAGCAGCAAATGACTATATATGTTTGATAAAGAGTTCAATTTCAGGGATAAGAACTCACTCTTTGATTAAAAAACTGTTGGGAAAATTAGAAGACAGTATGGCAGAAATTAGGATTAAACCAACATTTCACACCCTATACCAAGATAAGGTCAAAATGGGTGCAGGATTTAGACATAAAAGACAATATTATAAGCAAATTAGGAGAACAAAGAATGCTTTACTTGTCAGATCTATGGAAAGAGGATCAGTTACAGATCAAAGAAGAAATAGAGAACTAGAAAAAACAAGCAGGATAATTTTGATTTATTTAGATTAAAAAGTTTTTGTACAGACAAAACTACTGTAACCAAGTTCAAAAGGAATGTATAAATTGGGAATCAATTTTACAATGAGCATTTCTGACAAAGGACTCATTTCTAAAATAAATAGAGAACTGAGTCAAATTTATTTAAAAAAAACAAGTCATTCTTCAATTGATGAATGGTAAAAAGATATGAAAAGGCAATTATTGGACTAGGAAATCAAAGCTATCAATAGTTATTTGAAAAATTGCCCTAAATCCTTACTGATTAGAGAAATGCAAAATAAAGCATCTTTGAGGTATCATCTCACACCTCTTAGATTTACCAACATGGCCATGAAGGATAAAAATAAATCTTGGTAGAGATGTGGGAAACTGGGTCACTACTGCATCGCTGGTAGAGTTGTAAACTGATGCAACTGTTCTGGAGAGCAATTTGGAATTATGCCCAAAGGGTAATAAAAATGTGCATACCTTTAGATCCAATAATATCAAGACTGTATCTTGAAGAGATCATGAAAAAGGGAAAAAATTATACATGTTCAAAAAAATTCATAGCAATTCTTTTTGTGGTGGCAAAGAATTGGTAATTAGGGGGCATCCATCAGTTGGGGAATGGTTAAAAAAATTGTGGCATATGTATATGATGGAACACTATTTCTATAAGAAATCAAGAGGGATGATACTTCAGGAAAGTCTGGAGAGACTTGCATGAACTGATGTTGAGGAAGATGAAAAGACCCAGAAGAACATTATACACACTAACAACCATATGAGGTGATGATCAACCATGATGGGTTTGTTCATGACATCAGTGGACAATCAAGGACAATTTTAGGGAATTTGTGATGGAGATTACCACCTTCATCCAGAGATGGAGCTGTGGAGTTTAAAAGAAGACCAAAGTTTACTATTTTCAATTTTAAAAGTTTTATTATGTATTATTTAATTTTACTATCTCTAATATTTCTTCCTTTTAGATCTCATTCTTCTCTCATGCCGTGTTCATTTTCAATCTGCACTTATCATGGATGAAAATGTAAAATCTGTATCAGACTGCTTTTTTGGGGGGGAAGGGAGAGAAAAGGAAGGAATGGAGAGAGAAAAAAGGCAAACCTCAAAATTTTGCCAAAAAAAATGTCTGGTAAAAACTACCATAGTAAGTAATTGGAAAACAAATAAAATATTTATATAATAATAAAAAAGAAAATTATTACATAAGCACATACATACAACTTTATTAATGACCTTTAAATTGTTAGAAAATAAAATTATTTTTCAGTCTTTTTGTAGTCAAAAAAATAGAAAGAAAGCAATGTTTCCTTGGACCTTAGGATTTCCATCTCCTTCTGTGCCTATCTCTTGAAGGAAAAAAAAGAGGAAAGTCACTAGGGAGTGAGATTTTCATTTCCTGCTGTTCAGGTTTGGCTTTCATCTCCTTCTGCACCTTTTCCTCTTGCATGATGAATGTTCTCAGCTTATTATACCTACTTATCTCAGTGATTCTGAAATCCTATAGATTACCATCCAAGCTCTATTCCCCATCTCCTACCAACGAATTCCTTATTCTCATTTCCCTCAATCTTCCCCCTCCAAAGTCCCAATTAAAAACCCCTCATTCCACCCTAGAATGAATCTTACATTGACAACAACTTTCTTTCATCCTAAATCTTTTCATCTTTCACTATTTTCATCTTCTAGTTATTACTGAAATATGATTCCCCTTGAGAACATAGAACCTTGTGCTTTCATGGCCAGTAGAAGTTGTGCTTTCATTCAAGATTGGTCAAGATTGAAGAGTTGTCATGGAAACAAAGTAAAGACTGACATTGCTTTCCATGGGGGGGTGGGGAGGGAAGTAAGATTGGGGAGAAAATTGTAAAACACAAATAAAATCTTTAATTAAAAAAAAAGATTGGAGGGTTGTTCCTCAGTGCCACCTCCAGGTTCTCTTATCTCCATCACTCCCCTCCTTTGAGGTTAATGCAGTTAATATATACATATATATATATATATATATGTATATATTATATATATATGTATATACATATACATATATATATATGTACAATCCAATCAAAATTATAGTACTTTTTGTCTGCAAATTAGTAATTTCATTTCCTTATTCAAGGAATTTTGTACCCCCCTGACATTTTTTCTCTTCCTCAACTCCTGCCCTCATATGTAGATATTTCAACATTTATATTTATATCAAATTTCCATTATTTTAGTATTTTTTAAAATTTATTTTCTTCGATATGCACATGCATATTTTTCAGTTACAAAATTTCCTTCCACCTTCCCTTCCCATCCACCTTTCCTCAGTGGTAAACAGTCAGGTTAGCCTTGTATATATATATTTTGATAAACATGTTTACAGATTAGTAATTTTCACTATGAGGAATTAGAATTGAGGGAAAGAGCTACATAAGAGATAATTTTTCTCAAGTGTTCATCAGATTATGAAGGGCTTTTTTTTTTCATGTGTTTTGTTTTGTTTTGTTTTTCAACCTCTGGATGGGGATAGTATAGTCCACAGTTGGTCTAATACAGTTGTCCCAATCCTCTGAACTGTGGAGAGGAGCTTCTTCCATCAAGGTTGTTCACCTCATAATGTTTTTGTTGATGTGTACATTATTCTCTTGTGCCACTCCCTTTGCTCAGCATCGAATCCCATAAGCCATTGAATGCTTCTCTAGAGTCTGACAATTTATGGTTTCTTATAGAAAATAGTATTCCATAGTATTCATGTATATAACTTGTTTAGCCATCCCCTCATTCATGGGCATCCCCTCAATTTCCAATTCTTTGCCACTACAAAAAGAGGTGCTATGAATATTTTGGAACACACAGAACTTTTCTCTCTGTTTGTAATTTCTTCTGAATATAGGGTGAGAATTGGAATTGCTGGGTCAAAGAGTATGATCAGTTTTATTTCTCTTTGGGCATGGTTCAATATTGTTCTCTAGAATGGTTGGATAATTTCACAATTCCACCAGCAATCCATTAGTGTCACAATCCCCCACAACCTCTCCAACATTGATCATTTTCCTTTTTATTCATCTTGGTCAATCTGATAGGTGTGATAGGATACCTCATTGTTGTTTATAATTTGCATTTCTGTAATCAATATTTTTGGAGCATTTTTTCATATGCTTTGATTTCATCATTGTAAAACTGTCTGTTCATATCCTTTGATATGACCTTATAAATATAATGCAATTATATATCTATATATATATATATATATATATATATATATATATATATATATATATATATATATGGAATGGCACCTTTATCAGAACTATTTGTGAAGATTGTTCCCCAGATTTCTGCTTTCTTTCTAATTTTGGCAGTATTGATTTTATTAGTGTAAAAGTATTTTACTATAATCGTAATCATTCATTTTGTAGTTTAAATTGTGCTCTAATTCTTGTTTGTTCATAAATGTATCCTTTTTCCATAGATCTGATATATATATATATACATATATGTATATATATATATATATCTATATATATATATATGTTACATATATGGAGAAAGAGAGAGAGAGTATTTCTTCATCTAATAATTTATCTATGGTATCTTTCTTTATGTCTAAATCCTGTACCCATTGTGACCTTATTTTGGAATAGGGTGTGAGATGTAGATATATGCCTAGTTTGTGCCATACTATTTTATAGTTATTCCTACAATTTTTGTCAAATATCTAGTTTTTATCCCAGAAGCTGATGTCTTTAGGTTTGTCAAATAGTAGATTGATGTTATTTAATTGGGGATCTTTATTTTTTCTTTTTCTAGTTTTTTTTTAGGCATTTAGAGATATAAAGTTTCCCCTCAAAATTTCCTTGATTGCAACTCAAAAATTTTGTTAGGATGTCTCATTATTATCATTTTCTTGGATATAATTATTGATTATTTGCTATTTGATCCACCTATTATTTGAGATAAAGATATTTAATTTCAATTATTTATTGGCTTATGTTTCCATGACACTTTATTAAAGGTAATTTTTTATTGTATCATGGTCTGAGAAGGGGTATAATTGTTATTTCTGTCTTTCTGCATTTGATTATAAGGTTTTGTGCTCTAGTGCATAGTCAGTTTGGTACTGCCAAAAAAAGAAGATATGTCCTTTTCTATCCTGATTAAGTTTTCTCCAGAGGTCTAGCATATCTAAGTTTTCTAAGATTTTATTCACCTTCTTAACTTCCTTCTTGTTTATTTTCTTGTTAGATTTATCTAGTTCTGAGAGAGGGGAAATTGAGGTCTTCCATTATTAAAATTTTACTGTCTATGTTTCCTTAAAATTCTCTCAGCTTTTCCTCTAGGAATTTGGATGTTATACCACTGTATACATGTTTTGCAATGATATAGCTTCATTACCAATGGTGCCTTTTAAGATGTAGTTTTCTTCCTTACTCCTTTTAATGAGATTGATTTTTGCTTTTACTTTATCTGAGATTTGGATAGCTACTCCTGATTTGTTTACTTCAGGATGAGGCATATTATATTTTGCTCCAACCTTTTATCTTTATCCTGTATGTATCCCCCTGCTTCAGATGTATTTCTTATAAACAACATATTATAGATTTCTGGTTTGTAATCAATTCTACTTTCCATTTATGTTTTATGGTGCAGTTCATTCCATTCATAATTACAGTTAAGATTACTAATTCTGTATTTCCCTCCACCTCTTTCTCCATTTATACTTATCTCTTTTATTTGTATCAAATTTCAAGAAAATATAATAGTCTTAAGGATACAAGATTCAGAAAGACTTTTGTTATTGTTTTTCTTTTGATTTTCATTTAAAAATTCTCATTTTAAATTCCTGTGACTTTTATAGAAAAAAAAATTCCATCCTTGTGGTGGATAGTTTCCACAGTGGATAGAGCATCGCCCCTGGAGCCAGGAGCACCTGAGTTCAAATGCGGCCTCAGACACTTAATGATTACGTAGCTGTGTGGCCCTGAGCAAGCCACTTAACCCCTTTGCCTTGCAAAAGCAAAAAAATTCTATCCTTGGCTCTTCCTTATTCCTCATCATTCTGCTTCTGATGACAAGGTCCATAGGCTTTCACTAAAGGACCTATTTTGTTGCCAGGGATTTATTCCTCTTCCCTAAAGTCTTCAAGTTCCTAAAAATGCAATAGAATTTGTAAGCTATTTTTCATTTAATTTTGATCTTTTTTATTCAGAGCCAAATTTCTCATTTACTTCTCTTTAATGCTATCAAAAGTAATTTAGCAATTATATCTTCTTTTTTTCTTTACAGAGTTGCTGGTCAGAGACTTGTGACCAGGTGACTTGAACTTAGTAATACTGTCTTTGTTCATTTGTTGTCTCATAAATGTTCTAACAGTAGAGCTTATTTTAAAATGGAGACAAATATCAGACCACAGATCAATAGAGAGAAAAAGAGACCAAAGCACCCTCCCTCTATTGGAACTTTTCCTAGCATCTCACTAACTTCATTGCTACTTCCCACACTTCGTGCCCATCAGGAGAACACTGGTACCCTTTTTATGAACTCATAGTGTGGATCAATAGCCAAACCCAGCTTTGGAAGCTTCATGTTTAATGAGCCTAATGAGCCTAAGATGATAAATTTTTTTGATGGGAACTCAGGAAAGATGTTTGCACAGTTTTATGATCCATACTATTCTGTTATCATCTCACTACATAAACTTTGTTTATTTTGTTTTGAAAGTGAAAAGAGTTTAGCTGGGTTCTAGATTCAGACAAGTCTGGTCCCAGTGAGGGAGTATAAGTAAAGAAGCTAAAGAGATCTTTAGGTCAGTTTAACTGGCACAGGACCCTTATTATGAAAGAATGAAGAGAGAGAGTCAGAGCAGAAAATAATTTTAACTGAGACTACTTTACCCTCTCCCCACACTAAATAATACACACAATTATTCCCACTGTGTCCCTCACTGAGGAAAGGGAAAAATCCATTTCTGTCTAACAACTAAAGAGATTGAGTTAAACTGATCCCCACAGTCCATTCCAAAGGGTAAGGAAGGATACTTACTTTGTGTATTAAATGTTTATTAACTATTTTTGTCTTGTCCTTTCCAATTCAGCATTTATTCTCCTTGAAAAAATAATCAAAATAAGAGCTGAAGTTTTTCACATGATCAATTATGTACTCCTACCACGACTACTTCTACTATAACATGAGCATCACTACCATCACCACCACTACCATATACTACTTTAAGATTTTCAAAGCACCTTATAAATATTATTTCATTTTATTCTCATAATAAGCCTTGAATGTAGACTAACATAGGGAATGTAGACTAAATAGGGAATTGAAGGTGACAGAAGAGAAGTGATTTGTCAAGGGTCACATAACTAATCCATATGTCTTCTTGACTCCAGTTCTAGTTATCTATTCAGGGTAAAAACCTTAGCTGCCGAGGTACAAATTGTCTCCCCTACATGGATTGTAAACTCTTCCAGGTCAAGGACTGTATCACACTTGCTTGAAAAACATCACTTTTTTCCAAATCTAAACATGTACTGAAAAGAATAAGTTACAAGGTCAATAAAAAAGAGATAGATGATTGAAATACAATGGTAAGGTCCCAGTGGATAGTATATAAAACAAAATTTTTTTATGGGACCCATCCCCCAAGCTGTGTGACTTCTTCCATCTCAGTTCTATAGCAGTACCTGAAACTGCTATATATTTCTTCTCAGATGAACTTGATTGGCTCATTTTGTATCCTTATGCTTACTGACAATTTCATCATTTTTTAGTTTTTGCAAGGCAATTGGATTAAATGATTTTCCCAAGATCACACAGCTAAGTAAATATTAAATGTCTGAGGTCAGATTTGAACTCAGGTCCTCCTGACTCCAGGCCTGTGTTCTATCCACTGCACCACCTACCTGCCCCCGACAATGTCATTTTAAAGGAAAGAATTCAACACCAACCCTGAGGTTGCACTGAGGCAAAGTAAGTTGATTTGTGATTATCATTGCTATCTTTGAAGGACTGAAAAAGCAAGTAGAGATGAAGAATATGAAGAACTACACTGTAGTTCAGTTTTCAAGAATATTTTTAGATACTTTTTCATTTCAAAAAACCATATGAATAGAAAAGATGTCTAACAAAATAATCCTATCATGCAAACTCTCCCTTAAATTCATAAGTTGAAGCATTGTCTATCAAACACCCCCCCAAAAAGTCACTGGGAAAAGGGACATCTGATGACATTCAGAAAGACATGAAATATATACCACCTAAAATATACTTTGTAGATGATGCATTTGCTGTCACCTCAGTTTTCTCAGACTTTCTTTTTGAAAACTATGAACTTTGTCCAGACAAGTGAATTTGTGGCTAACAAATTCTAGAATTGATTTTAAATGAAGGTGCAGCAGAATAAGCACATTGAAAATCAATGCTTTCTCTTTGCCAAATGTCAAGTTCTATTATGTAGTTCAATGATTGTACACTGTTGTTATGATATTCAAGCCTCTGACATCCTATGGGAGCTAGGAGGTGAGCATGTCTTGGTCACTTCTAGAGTTGACTAAAAGGAAGAAAATGTGTCCAGCAGGCAAATACAGACTAAGACAAAGTGCCAATATGCCAACAAACACCAAAGGAAGTTCCGTATGGATTCCTCTTAGGATCACACCAGGAAACAAAGGATAAATGATAATTTTTTTATCAATATTGACAAACAAGGAGACATCTTGGATCTCCCCTCAAGGAAGAATTGTTCCATCTCTGAGATGAGAGGGACTCTTCTGGGATACTTTCCAAGATGTCATCCAACAAAATAAAGTTTATAAAAGAGAAGCATGAGAATAGAAAGCATTTAGAAATGTATGTATTTAAGAAGTGTACACAGAGTAGCCATTCTAATTATTTCTCATTTGGCTGAATTCCTTTGGATTACTTGCCTTACAAGAACCAAATCACTGAGCTAGATCACCTCAGCCTTGCTCATCAGTACTCTCTGCTCCTAGAATTCCTCTGAATAGAGAAGTGATTAACTCCTCACCAAACCACCATTTAAAGAGGGCATATAGAAAATGGTGAATTAGAGAAGCACTCATCTTTCTCAAATCCCTCTACAAACAACTCTAAAATAACTCCTCAAATTGAAATCCATAAACATAAAAATTCTTTCTCATCAGGGTGATGGTCAGGTATTACAGGCCATACTCTTAAAACCCAGCAGTGGAATTGGGGATGATAAATAAGAGGAGCTTTGGAAACTCTCTTCCCAATAGAAAGTGGGCAACAACTTATCAGAAGGAGATTTTAGGGGACTCTCTGCTAGAACATTATTCAGGACCTTATGGTATTGCCCATTCCTTTCCAGGTAACAGTCCCAGGTTCAAAAGGAGCAATAGCACTTGTTAAGGAGCACCAGACTCCAAAGAGTAGCAATGACAATAGAAATAAAAAAATGACTAAAGCTAAGGACAATCCTGCCTCTATCCCAGGAGCTCAACTTTAACACAAAGTTAAAAATTAAGAATTACTACTATGCTATATGAGGTAATGAGTTTATTGATCTAAGAAAGTCTTGGAAGAGGCACTTCTGGGGCAGAGTCAAGATGGTGGTGTGAAATCAATCTGCTCCCATAGCTTTTCCCTATACTATGCTAAATGAAACCTTTACATAGACTTTAAAGCTAATGTCCCAGATCCCACCATAAAAGAAAGATCAAGGGAAGTTTTCAACTGTAGATGTCACGAAGGATGTTCAGTGAAGATCTGTCACTTCAGGAGGGAAGGCAGTGAGGAAGTAAAGCCAAACCAGGCAGCAGATCCAGAAATTCAACTGGAGGCTTCTGCTATGGTGCAGCCAGGTCCCAGCAGCTAGACAGAGGCAAGATCCCGGGAGCAAGCTATCAGGCCAGCAGGGAGGGTCCCATCCCCAGACAAGGACTGAACCCTGGGAAGACTGGGGCAACAGACAAGACTGGGTTGGAAACAAATCACTGCAGAAGCAAAGCCTGGGATATGAAGGAGGAAGCAAACCTGGGGTGAATAGACAACACTTTGGTAAGCAATAAGATCCCAGCCCTAGTACAAAAAATTCAGGACTATACCCCAGAAGCAGAAGTCAACAATCATAATGAGCAAAATTAAAAAAGAATGCTAACTATAGAAAACTAATATTCAGGTAGAAATGTTAAAAATGCTATTCCAGAAGAGCAAAGCAATGTCAAATTATCTACATGGGAAGTCTCAAAAGAGTATATGAATTGGACTAAAATCCAAAATCTCATAGAAGAACTTAAAAAAAGGTTTTAAAAATCAAAGAAGAGAGGAGGAAGAAAAATGGGGAAAAGAAAACTATGCAGGAAAATTATGAAAAATTGGCAAAAGAAATCATCTCCTTATGTAATAAAATAACCTAATGGAAAAAGAATGTAATTCATCAAAAAATAAAATCAGCCAACTAGAAAAGGAATGCAACTCAACCTAAAGGTCAAACTGGTCAACTGAAGGGGAAATGTAATTCAGCAAAATTGTTCAGGAAAATTATCACCAAAAAGGAAAATAAGTCACTAAAAATGAACTAATTAGGAAAAAGAATAAAAGATACATCAAGATTCCATCAAACAAAATCAAAAACTTGGAAAAACCCTGAAGAAAACATAAAATTTCTTACAGGAAAAATAATAAACTGGAAAATATATTTAGGAGAGAAAATTTATTAATTGTTGGTCTACCAAAAAGCCTAGGTCAAAAAAAAGAGCCTGGGAAATATCTTTCAGGAAATTATCATGGAAAACTGTTCTAATAAACTAGTTCAAGAAGATAAAATTAGTCCTTGAAAGAATACACAGAATACTTCCAAATATGGATTCCAGGATAAACACTCCCAGGACTATCATAGCCAAATTCCAGAACTCATAAATAAACGACAAAATACTTCAAACAGTCAAAAAGAAGTAATTTAAATACAAAGGAAGTACAATCATAATTATACAGGATTATCAGTTTCAATATAAAAGGATCAAAATAAGCTATTTTGGAGGGCAAAGGGCTGTGAATTACAACCAAGCATTTACTACCCTGCCAAATTCAGCATATTCCATCAAGGCAAAAGATGAATTTTCAATGACATAGGAAAACTTATCAAAATTTCCCTGATAAAAATAACAGAACTGAATAGAAAATTCGATCTTCAAATACAAGACTCAAAAGATAAAAAGGTAAATGGAAAGTGGGAAAAAAAAGTTAGTCATGAACATTAGATTGTATACACCTCCATAAGGGAAGATAACACTTGTAACTCTTGAGAACTGAATTTATCTTATGATAATTAATAGAGTTGAAGGAATTGTATTTAGAGGATATTGGTATGATTGATCTTGCCCTTCATAATCAAAGAAGATGAAAATGATATCACTATATTAGAGGAAAATTTCAGTGTATCTGACCTTGATCAATATGAGCTCAGAATGCAATATACATGGGTCAGACAAAAAATTTTCCAGGTGAACCCCTCAGGTGTTTTTTCTAAACATTCCCATTGAGCTACTTTATTTTTGGCTTGCTTATAGAGTTCAGCACTTACTCCAATTAGGGTTCTATACATAATTAAATCAGGAGTGACCTTACTTTACTAGATACCTTAGTTAAGGAGGGTTGTAATACAATAGGGAGAGAGGTTGGGAGCATACTAAGAAGTTTTGGACATAAAAGAGTTTAGGAAGTGTTCTTGCCTTAATCCATACATTAGTTAAAGAGACTTTTAGTACCATGATTGGGATGCTAAAGGGACAGAGTGAGAAAGTGTTCCTGATAATTTGGTTGAGGAAGACAGAAGGGGTATAGCTGGAGTACTAAAGAAAAGGAGAAAGACAGTGTACATAGAGGGACTGAACATGAAAACATCATGAAAAGATTTTACTTTGCTTGACCCAATGTCTACAATTGGAGGAAGTGTGGGGGGGGGGGGGATGGGGAAGAGAGAGATTGTATAAATGGGTCATGAAATTATTTGACTTTGCATAGTGCTTTGGCTCATGAGATTGTATGTCCATGGAGGGTACTTGAAAAGGGGGTAAGGTATAAAGTAATTACAATTTAATGTGATTCATGAATCTTAAGAAGTATAATTCTGATGAGGCCAGAAGAGAGAAGTGTACTTGGTGACTATAATGCAATGCTCTTTATCAATTAAGCAATTAGCCTTTGAAAATAGTACCTCTGTCAGTATAGGTAAAATTTGTAAGTAGAAAACAGTGTTAAGACAATAAAAACATACAAAGGACTATACTAGGAGAAAGCTAGGCTTTAGTGGATAAATAATCCCAAGAGGCACAAAGAGGGAAAGAAGGGAAGGCATGGATATTGAGTAAATCCTACTCAATATATTTGGCCAAGAGAAAGAACAGCATACATTTTCAATTGGGTACAAAAATCTAGCCTACCCTTTAGGGAAGAAGGAGAAGAGAAAAGAGAAGACAGGGAAAGAAGGTGGAGGTATACTTAAAAGAAACATAATGTTAAAATTTAAAAGTTAAAGGGGAAAGGGGGTGAGCAACCCATTGGTGTGGAGGAATAAGAAGGAAAAAGTATAAATGGGAAAAAACAGCAAGAAGGGAAATACAGAATTCATAATCTTAACTGCAAATGTGAATGGAATGAACTTTCCTATAAAATGGAAACTGATAGCAAAATGAAATAAAAACCAGAATCCTACAATATGTTGTTTACAAGAAACACATTTGAACCTAAGGTAAAGGTAAGAGACTAGAGCAAAAAAAATTAAGGGGAGTGATCCTGATCTCAGACAAAACAAAATCAAAAATAGATCTCATTAAAAGATATAAGGAAGGAAACTACATTTTCTTGATAGCACCATGAACAATGAAGTTATATCATTATCAAATATATTTTCATCAAGTGGTATAGCATTTAAATTCTTAAAGGAGAAGCTGAAAAAATTGCAAGCAAGCATAGCAAAACCTTAATAATGGTGGGTCTCATCCTCTAGTTTCTATGGAAAGGAGAGAGATTTATGACCAAACAAGAAGTAGAGTACATTTTAAATTACAAAATAGAAAATTCTAAAGATTTAAAATAAAAAAAATGGATTTTCCACTAATAAAACCAAAGCATAGAGATTAAAAGGAAAAGGAAAAGAAAGGAAAAGCAAGCTGGGGAAACAATTTTTATAACTTAGGGTTTGGTTATGATCTCATTTCTAAAATATAAAGAGAATTGAATCAAACCTATAAGGTTATAAATCATTCCCCAATTTATAAATGGTCAGAGGATATGGACAAGCAGTTTTCAAGCAAATTGCATACATAATCACATAAAAGAATGCTCTAAAGCATTAATTTTTAAGAAAAATTTTATTTATGTTGTTTTACAATTTTTCCCCTATTCTTGCTTCCCACCCCCACCCCCCCACCACAGAAGGTAGTCTATTAGTCCTTACATTGTTTCCATGGTATACATTGATCTAAGCTGAATGTGATGAGAAAGAAATTTTATCCTTAAGGAAGAAAAATAAAGTATAAGAAGTAGCAAAATTGCATAATAAGATAACATGTTTTTTTCTCCCCCCCCCGAAAAAAATGAAGGTCTTTGTTCAAACTCCACATTTCTTTCTCTGGATACAGATGGTATTCTCCATCACTGATAGCCGAAAATTGACCCTGATTGCTTTACTGATGGAATGAGCAAGTCCATCAAATTTGATCATTAACCCCCCATGTTGCTGTTAGGGTGTACAATGTTTTTCTGGTTCTGCTCATCTCACTCACCATTAGTTCATGCAAATCCTCTATGCTTCCCTGAAATCCCATCCTTCCTAGTTTCTAATAGAACAATATTGTTCTATTACATACATATGCCACAGTTTGTTAAGCCATTCCCCAATTGAAGAACATTCAATTAATTTCCAATTCTTTGCAATCACACACAGGGCTGCTATAAATATTTTTGTACAAGTGATGTTTGTACCCTTTACATAATCTCTTCAGGGTATAGATCTAATAGTGGTATTACTGGATCAAAGGATATATACATTTTTGTTGTCCTTTGTGCATAATTCCAAATTGCTCACCAGAAAGGTTGGATGCATTCAGAGCTCCACAAAGAATTCATTAGTGTCCCAGGTTTCCTAAATCCTTTCCAACACTGATGATTGTCCTATCTTGTCATATTGGCCATTCTGAGAGGTGTGAGGTGGTACCTCAGAGATGCTTTAATTTGCATTTCTGTAATAAATAGTGACTTAGAGCAATTTTTCATATGACTAAGGATTGCTTTGATTTCCTCATCTGTAAATTGCCTTTGCATATAATTTGACCATTTGTCAATTGAGGAATGGCTTTTTATTTTGTAAATTTGACTCAGTTCTCTGTATATTTTAGAAATAAGTCCTTTGTCAGAAATACTAATTGTTATTTTTTTTTTTCACAATTTACTACATTTCTTTTGATCCTGGTTACAGTGGTTTTGTCTTTGCCAAATCTTTTTAATTTAATGTAATCCAAATTACATTTTCAAGGATATTCTCCATCTCTTCCTTGGTCATAAACTGTTTGCCTTTCTATAGATCTGACTGGTATACTACTACTTGATCATCTAGTTTGCTTATAATATGTTTTTTTATGTCTAAATCCTGTATCCATTTTGATCTTATCTTGCTATAGGGAGTGAGTTGTTCATCTAATCTAAGTTTCTTCCATATTAATTTCCAGTTTTCCCAGCAGTTTTTATCAAACAGAGAGATTTTATCCCAATAGCTGGACTTTTTGAGTTTATCAAACAGTAGACTACTATAATCATTTTGCACCTAACCTATTCCACTGATCCACCACTCTATTTCTTAGTCAATACCAGACAGTTTTGATGACTGATGCTTTATTATATAATTTTAGATCTGGTAAGGCTAAACCACTCTCTTTTGCATTTTTTTTTCATGGAATCCCTGGAAATTCTTGACTTTTATTTCTCCACATGAATTTACTTACAAATTTTTCTAATTCATTAAAGTAATTTTTTTGGAATTTTTGTTGATAAGAGTGCTAAACAAGTAGCTTCATTTTGGTAGAATTATAATTTTTATTATATTAGCTCAACCTATCTGTGGACAATTGATGTTTGCCCAGTTATTCAAATCTGATTTTATTTGTGTGAGAAATATTTTGTAATCGTTTTCAAAATGTTTTTGAGTCTGCCTTGGCAGGTAGACTCCCAGGCATTTTATATTGTCCGTTGTTACTTTAAATGGGATTTCACTTTCTAGATCTTTTTGCTGTATCTTGCTAATCACACACACACACACACACACACACACACACACACACACACACACACATATATGTGTGTGTGTGTATACATATGTTGAGGATTTATGAGGGTTTATTTTATATCCTATGATTTTGCTCAAGATGCTAATTATTTCTAGTAGTTTTTTAGATGAAATTTTGGGATTCTCTAGGTATACCATCATGTCATCTGCAAAGAAGGAGCATTTTGTCTCTTCCTTCCCAATTCTAAGTCCTTCAATTTCTCTTTTTTCTCTTATTGCTGAAGCTAATATTCTAATATAATATTGAATAATAGTGGTGATAATGGGCACCCTTGTTTCACCCCTGATCTTACTGGGAATGCCTCTAGCCTATCCCCATTGCATATAAAGCTTGTTTATGTTTTCAGATAGATACTGCTCAACATTCTAAGGAACAGTCCATTTATTCCTATACTCTCTAGTGTTTTTACTAGCAATTGTATGCTGTTTTGTCAAAATCTTTTTCAGCATATATTGATGTAATCATATGATTTGTCATGGATTTGTTATTGATATAAATAATTATACTAACAATTTTCCTAATATTGAACAAACCCTGCATTACTGGGATAAATCCTACTTGGTCAAAATGTATTATCATAGCAATAACTTTTAGTAATCATTCTGCTAAGATTTCATTTATGATTTTTGCATCTAGATTCATCAGGGAAATAGGTATATAACTTTGTTTTATCTCATCCTGATTTAGGTATCAGCACAATATTGGTGTCATAGAAAGAGTTAGGCAGAGTTCTGTCTTCTCTAAATTATTATTGATCAGAAAATAGTAAATTAAAACAACTAAAACAGCATACATTATCAGATTGGCTAAGATGACAAAAAGGGAAAATGATCAATGTTGGAGAAGCTGTGAAAGGATTGGACCATTGTTGATAGATTTGTGAAGTAATCAAACTATTTTGGAGAATAATATGGATTTATGACCAAAGCACAATAAATCTGATTATTCCCTTTGATCCACTAATATCAATGCTATAACCAGGAAAAAAGTAATAAAAATTGGAAACAGTCTCATAAGTTGTAAAATATTCACAGCAGCTCTTTTTGTAGTGACTAAGAATTGGATATTGAGGGGATGCCCACCAATTGGAAAATGGTTGAATAAATTGATATATAATTGGTATATAAATGTTATGGATTACTATTATTCGATAAGAAACCATGAATAGTCAGAGTCTAGAGAAGCATAGAAAGAATTATAGAAAGTGATGTTGAGTGAAGAGAGCAGAACAGAACATTATACATATTAACAACATTGTGAGTTAATCAGTTATGATAGATACAACTCCTCTGAGCAGTTAAAAGAGCTTTATCAACACTGAAAGATGTGTTGTGGACAATGACATCCACATTATGCTGAAAAAATACAGAATCAAAATGAATACTATGTTCATATGTTTTTAAAAAATTATCTTGTGCTTTCCATTCCTATTTTATGCTTTTCTTCCCCCCCCCTTAGTCCTAATTCCTCATACACAAAATGTATAATATATAAACATGTAAAACACAAAAGTACATATACAATGTTCATTAGACTCTTCACTACTGAAAGGAGAGCGATGGGAAGGGAGAATGGAATAATATTGCATAACATAAATGTGCAAGTGGATGAATATTGAAAAATGTTCATAATATGAATTGGATAATTAACATACTATGTCAGTTTTTAAAAAGGCTTGGAAAGTATTGCATGAAAGGATGAAGGGAAAAAGTAAGTAAAAGTAAAAGAACAATTTGTACAGTAATAGCAATATTGTTTTTAAATTAATATTGAGCAATTAAGTAATTTTGACTCATGTAAATACATAAATTAAAAATAAAGGACATATGAAAAGAGATACAATTTAAATATAGAGAACTGATAGAAAGGCATATTTAGAATATATTTACATTCTATACATATATGCATATATATAAATATGTACACATACACACATACCAATGTGCATATATTTATGCATGCACATACACATAGTTATGTATAAGTAGAGAGATGTGCCATCTGTAGAGAAAGGATAGGTAATAGAAGCATGCATAGATTAATTATATATATATGCCACTCTATACAAAATATATATATATATATATATATATATATATATAAGCACTCATATACCCATTTGTGTGTATTTGTATCTATACCAAGGGAAAGACCTGCTAAATAGGAGTATATAAAGAATAATTTTACTCATATATATATACGTGTGTGTATGTGTGTGTGTGTGTGTGTGTGTGTGGATATGTAACTATTTGCATTGTATTTGTATCTGATGATAGGAGGGAAAGGAAAAAATGAAAAAAGAAATATATATGTTAACTTTGTTGTTTATTTGAAGGGAATAGCAAGTTGTACATGGTAGATTTGCAGTTTCATGTACAATCATTTCTTATATTGTATTATAATTGATTGTTTTGTTCCCGGAATTGAAAATAAAATATTTTAATAAAGAAAAAAAACAGCCTGGAAAAATAAAAAAATAAAAACAATAAAGAACCTTACCATAGCTAGTTACTATGATGTCAGGGAAGAACAAGACTCAAATCTAGAAGACAACTATGTAAAAGTACTTGCAGGCAAAGCCTCAAAAGAATATGCTAATTGCATACAAGCCCAATAACACCTGTTGGAAGAGCCTGAAAAGGAGTTTTAAAATCAAGTAAGAGAGATAGAGAAAAACTTGGGAAAAGAAATGAGAGTGATGCAAAAACAATATGAAAAATCAACAGCTTGGTAAAAGAGGTACAAAAATAATGAACAAAATATTTCCTTAATAAACAGAATTGGTCAAATAGTTTTTTTTTAAAAAAGATAAAAATAATGTACTAAGAAGAAGAATGTTGTAAAAAGCATAGCAGGCCAAATTGCCAAGGCGGTAAAAAAGCTCATTAAAGAAAATAGTTCCTTAAAAAATAGAATTGGGCAAGTGGAAGCTTATGTGTCAATGAGACACCAAGAAGCAATAAAACCAGAAAAAAATATTGGAGAAAAATAGAAAACACCAAAGAATGTTGTGGCCAAAGTCCAGAACTATCAGATAAAAGAGAAAATCCTGCAAGCACCCAGAAAGAAACAATTTAAATACCAAGGAGCCACAGTAAGGATTATGCAGGAGGGCTACATCAACATTAAAGGATCAAAGGGGCTCAAATGAGATATTCCGAAGAACAAGGGAGCTTGGCATGCAGCCAAGAATCCACTATCTGGCAAAGTTGAACCATCTTTTTCAGGGGAAAAGATGAACATTTAACAAAATGAAAGAATAACAAAAATTCCTGCTGAAAAGACCAAAGCTAAATAGAAAATTTGGACATCAAACAGGAGGTTCAAGAGACACACATGAAAAGGTAAAAAAAGGGGGAGGCAAAGAAAAAAAAGACTGCTATCCAATAATATGAAACTGGCTATATCCCAGCATGGGAAAAAAGATTCTCATAACTCTTCAGATATGTAACTCTAACAGAGAGAATATACCTAGCCAGAAGTGATGGACACTCATGAGCTATCCATGAGACTGCTATCCAATGGGATGAAAGAGGTTATAACACTATTTGGGAGAAAGACTCTAATAACTCTCTAGAATTGTAACTCTATTAGATAGAATATACTTAGCTATAAGTGATAGATCTTCAGAATTTTCTATGGCTCAGATAGAATGATTTAAAAACACTTCCTCCATAAAGAAAGAGGAGGGGGGTGGATATAGGAGGGCAAAGACACTGAAGGGGCTCGTATTCAGAAACAAAATACTGGGGAATATGGATAAAGGGGGAAAAAAGGGAAAATACAAATAGAAAGAAGATAGCATGGAGGGCAATAAATAGTAAATAGTAAATAGTAAATAGTAAAAAAAAATGAATAGTAAAAAATAGTAAATAAAATTTTGAATGTGAATGGGATGAACTTTCCCTTAAAAGGTAAGCCCATAGCAGAGTGGATTAAAAACCAGAATCCCACCTCCTTTCTCTCCTTCCTTCATTCCTCCCTTCCCCTTCCTTCCTTCCTTCCTTCCTTCCTTCCTTCCTTTTCTCCTTCCCTCTTTGCTTTCTTCTTTCACTCTTCCTTTCCCTCCCTCCCTCCCTTCTTTCCTCCCTCTCCCTCCCTTTCTTCTCTTCCTTCCTCCACTCCTTCCCTCGTCCCTCCCTCCTCCTTTTTCTTCCTTCTCTTCTCCCTTCCTCCCTTCCTCCCCTCATTCCCTCCTTCTCTCCTCCCTTTTCCCCTTCCCCCTTCCCTCCTTCTTCCCTTTCTTCCCTCCTCCTCCACCCTCACTCCCTCCCTCCCTATTTCCCCTTCCTGCCTCCTTCTTCTCTCCTTTTTCTTCCCTCTTCCTCTGGAGAAAATTGAATGGAGAATATATAGGAATATGCTTTTTCTCAGCTATGTATGGTATCTTCATTGTATTGCACAATGTATCATGGCATAAAAATCTCACAGGAATATGGAGAAAAGCAGAAGCATTTAATGTATTATTTTCAAATCATAATGAAAAAACAATTATATTTAATAAAGCACTGTGGAAACATGGATTTAAAATTACTTGGAAACTAATCTTATAGAATCAAGTGGGCCAAAGGACAAATCATGGAAACAATCAAGAATTTTACTAAGGTTAATGGCAACAATGAGACAGCATATCAAATTTATGGTATGCAGCCAAAGTAGTACTTTGGAGAAAATTTATATCTTTGAATGCTTACTTCAATAAAATAGAGAAAGAGCAAATCATTGAACTGATCATGTAACTTAAAAATGCTAGATAGAAAAAGAATAAATTTAAAATTCCTATCAAATTTAAACATCAAAATGAAAATCCTGAAAATCAAAGGGAAGAGTAATGAAATTCAAAGAAAACCATTGAACTAATAAATAAAAATAAAAGCTGTTTTTTTTTGGGGGGGGAGGTATACAGTTCATTAATCCTGCATTAATTTGTTTTGAAGGAAAAAGAAGAAAACCAAATTATCAGTATTAAAAAAAGGAAAAGAATAATTTTATCACCAATGAAGCCAAAATCAAAGCAATCATTACAGTTTTGGGCCAGTTTTATGCTAATAAATCTGACAATCTAAGTGAAATGGATAACTATTTGCACAAATATGAGCTGCTCAGGTTAATAAAAGAAATAACATACTTCAACAACTATTTTAAAAAAGAAATTGAACAATCCAGCAATGAATTTCAGGGGAAAAAATTCCCAAACCTTTATGAATTTGCATATGAATTCTACCAAACACTTAAGAAGCACTTAATCTCAACAATAGATAGACTATTTGGGGAAATAGGCAAAGGAGAGTACTACCAAATTCCTTTTATGACCCAAATATGTTAATGATACTTCAACCAGGAAGAACAAAAACAGTGAAAGAAAAGCATATACCAATATCTCTAGTAAACGTGATGCAAAACATTTTAAATAAAATAAGAACATGGAGTTTACAAAAATATATCCCAAAGATCAAACATTGTGACCACATTCATACCAGGAGTGCAAGGTCAATTCAATAATAGAAAAATTATCAGGATAATTAACGGTATGAAAAACAATACCAACAGAAATCACATGATTATATCAATTGATGCAGGAAAAAAAGAACAAAATATAACACTCATTTCTATTAAAAACACTAGGAAGTTCTCCAATTGAGAAATAGTAAAAGGGTATGAAGAGATAGTTTTCAAATAAAGAAATGGAATATATATATATATATATATATATATATATATATATATATATATATAAACATATGAAAAAATGCTCCAAATCATTATTTATAAAAGAAATGGAAATTAAAACAACTGAGATATCACTTCACACCTAAAGGGAAAATGATCCATGTTGGGGAGGTTCTGGGGAGATTCAGAATTTCTGATGGAGTTGTGAATTGATCTAACCATTCTGGAGAGCAATATGGAACTAAGCTCAAAGAGCAATAAAACTGATTGCACCCTTTGACCCTGCAATTCCAATTCTAGGCCTATATTGAGAAGAAATCATAAAAAATGTGAAAAGTCCTACATGCTCTTTTTTTGCAGTAGCAATCAACTGGGGATAGAGGGGATGTCCATTCATTGGGGAATGATTGACCAAGTTACGAAATATGAATTTTATGAACACTATTTTTTATAATAAACCATAAATGGTAGTACTCTAGTGAACCATGGAATGACATTCAGGATCTGATGCTGAGTGACTGGAGCAGAACAAAGAGAACATTCTACACATTAACAACAACATTGTGAGTTGATCAACCAGCTCCTCTCAGCTATTCAGATACCTAGGACAACTGTATTAGAACAGCTATGGATAATGCTATCTGCATCCAGAGGTAGAAAAATAAAAGAAAACAAAAGAAAAAACCCAAACAAACAAGAAAACCCCTCTTAGAATCTGATGAACACTTCATTCCCTTTTTAAAAATATTCTCTTATGTATTCCTTTCCCTTAATCCTAATTCCTCATACTGAAAATGACTAATCTGTAAACATGTTTAACACAAATGCATATGTACCATATTCACCTTAGTGTTCATGGCTGAAGGGCTGGGGTGGAAAGGCAGGGTGGAATGAAATTATGTAATTTTAAAATATACATATGCATATGGATGAATGTTGAAAAACTTTCATAATAAAATCTGGAAAAATAAAATATCATTTAAAAATTATAGAATCCCCCCCCCAAAAAAATGAAAAACAAAGGAATAAATGCACCTTTACTTAAAATGATAATTAGTACTTATCTAAAGTTATAGAAAGATTATTGGATATGGGGATAAGGAAGAAACCCTTCTAATAAGATCAGAGGTGAACAAGGATGCATGCCTATCATCACAATTATTCAATATTGTACTGGAAATGTTAACAGTAGCAATAAGGGAAGAAAAAGAAATTTGACCCAGCAATATCACGATCAGAGTTCATTTGTGGTAGCCAAAAATTAGAAACTGAGGAAATACCAATCAAATGGAAACTGGTTGAGCAAGTTATGATTTTTGTTTGTGATACAATACTATTTTGCTTTAAGAAAATGACAGGAGGAAATTATGACTCTAACTAAATATTCAAGAGAAAGAATACACAGAAAGATCCAGTGAGGCAATCCTCTAGCCCAAGGTAACTTGGAAAATAGTGGGAAGGCTCTGTTCCACAGGGTGGGATGGAGTGGCAGCGAGCCTGAGTGAAGGAGCTTCAGTCTTCCAGAAATAGCACCAGGATGCCTATGTGCCTGGAAGCCCCGCCTTCTAGCAGTAGAAGCAATTCCCTGAACTACCACCCCAGGGGGCACCAAGCACAACTTGGATGGTCAGCAGGGAGACCTCTGCTAGAGTGAGCAGGATGCTCAGGGGCTGCAGGCCTCAGCACAGTCCAGATCCTAGGAGGAAGGAGGACTATGGAGCCACCCAGCAACCTGGAAGCTGCACTCTGAGTGCCCAGACCATGGAAGATAAGGGAGTGGAGGGAGACTTCCGAGGTCTGTCCTCTGTCCTTGAAACAGGACTCTGGGGCTCTGACCACATTCAGTTTCTGGTCACAGTCTAGGCCCCCCCAGAGAGCAGGGAACCCCTTCATAACCCAGGGCAGAGGGGTGAACTTGTGGTCTTTCACAGACCAAGAGAGAAGTCAGAGTCCCACACACTGAGGTTTTTATGGGGGTGTTGCAATAATACTCAAAAGCTCAGGAAGTATCCCAAAACCATGCACAGGCTAGCGAAATGAGTAAACAGAAAAAAAGGAACCTGATCATAGACAATTACTTTGGTCCCATGGAGGACTAAAATACTCCATCTGAACATGAGAAAGTCTGAACATAGAAATTGGACTCAGGCTATGCCACAGTTCAAAAAAGATTTTGAAATTCAAGTAAGGGAGACAGAAGAAAAAATAGGAAAAGAAAGGAGAGAGATGCAGGATAAACATGAAAATGAAGTCAACAACTTAGTCAAGAAAATCCAAAAAATGATGAAGAAAATAACATGTTAAAAACCAGCTTAGGTCAAATAGAAAAAACAGTTCAAAAAAGTTATGTAGGAGAAGAATGCTTTAAAAAGCAGAATTGGGCAAATGGAAAAGGAGGTAAGAAAACTCTCTGAGGAAAACAAATCCTTCAGATGGAGAATGGAGCTAAAGAAGCTAATGACTTTAGTAGAAATCAAGCACAATAATTCAACACCAAAATAATGAAAAATTAGAAGAAAATGTGAAATATTTCATTGAAAAAACAACTGATCTGGAAAACGGATTCAGAAAAGATAATTTAAAAATTATTGGAATACCTGAAAGTCATGATCAGGAAAAGAGTCTTGACCTCATTTTAAAAGAATTCCTACAGGAAAATTGCCCTGATTTCCTAGAAGAGAAGAGTAAAATAGAAATTGAGAGCATCCAACGGTCTCCCCCAGAAAGAGATAAAAAAAAAAAAAACAAACCCAGGAATATTATAGCCAAGTTGCAGAACTCCCAAGACAAAGAGAAAATATTACAAGCAACCAGGATACAATTCAAATACCATGGCGTTGTAGTCAAGATCACACATGACTTAGCAGCAACTACATTAAGGGCTCCTAGGGCTTGGAATATACTCTTCTGGGAGGCAAAAGAGCTTGGAATGCAACCAAGAATCAACTACCCAGCAAGCTGAATATGCTCTTCCAGGGGAAAAGATAGACTTTCAATGAAACAGGGAAATTTCAAATGTTCCTGTTAAAACAAACAGAGCTGAACAGAAAGTTTGACCTTCAAGTACAGGACTCAGGTAAAGCATAGAGAGTGGAGGAGAAGGGTAAATTATGAGAGACTTAATGGTGATGAACTACATGCATTCCTACATGGAAAGATGGTGCTGATAATACTCATATGAACCTTCTCATTTAATAGAGCAGGTAGAAGGAACTTTTATAGATGAGGCACAGGAGAGAGCTGAATTTGAAGATTATAATATATTGTTAAAAATGGAATCAGTGGCTAAAAGGGGAAATGTACTGGGAGTAGGAGAAAGGAGAGGTGGAATAGGCTAAGATATTTCATATAAAAGATATTTTATGTAGTTTTTGCAATGGTATGGAAGGGGGGAGGTGAAGGAATATGAGGAACCTTCACTCTCATCAGAAATGGCTCAGAGAAACCAGCATACACCCTCAGTAGAGTATAGACATCTAGAGTAAAAATTAGAGGAGGACAGGGGGAAGGGAAGTGTGGTTGATAGAGGAGAGGGTAGATCACAGGAGAGAATAGTCAGATATAACACATTTTCTTTTTTACTTTTCACCAGGTGGTAGGATTAGGTGGCCTGTCTGGGACCACAGGGCTAGGTGGTTGCTGGGATGGGTCTCTGGGGTGGGATGTGGGCTAGGGTCCTCTGGGCCCAGGGCCAGTGCTCTGTCTGCTGTGCCACTCAGTTGCCCCACAGCACATTTTTGAAGAGGGACAGAGTGAAAGGCCAGAGAAAATATAGTAGATGTTAGTGGGGAGGAATGGGTGGAGGGAATTACAATCAGCAACAGCAACTGTGGAAAAATATAGAAGTACCTTCTATGATCGACTTATGGGAAAGAAAGTGATCCAC
The DNA here is from genome assembly GCF_037893015.1 of Macrotis lagotis. Taxonomy (NCBI): domain Eukaryota; kingdom Metazoa; phylum Chordata; class Mammalia; order Peramelemorphia; family Peramelidae; genus Macrotis; species Macrotis lagotis. Next base: position 178,393,900 of record NC_133658.1, on the reverse strand, counting down.
CCGAGAGAGAACTGTTGGTATCAGAACAGAGAATGAAATATTTTTTATCTATTTCTTTTATTTATTTCTCATGAGGTTTTAGATTTTTGTGGTGGGGTATTATATTTACTCCTAAGACTATTTTAGCAATGTGTAAATAAAAATAAATAAAGTCTTTTAAAAAAGAAATAAGGAGAAGAATCTTTTATAATCCAGGGAAGAATTTTTTTCAACTAATTCAAATTTCTTGAACCCAGAAAAACATTGCACACAATAGCAGCTATATTGTATGATGATAAACTATGAATAACTTAGCTAATTTATACACCTTCCAAGGCAATTTTCTGGGACTTGTGATGGAAAATGCTTTCCATTTATAGAAAAAGAACTTTATATTCTTGAATTTTTTGATCTGTGTTTTCTTTACAACATGGCTAATATGCACTTGCTTTACTTCATATATATAATCTATAATAATCTTCTTTCCTTTTCATGGAGGGAGAAAAGATGGGGAATGAATTTGGAACTCAAAATTATAAAACATAATATTAAAAATTTTTGCTTATCTGTAACTGAGAAAAAAATAATTAAAAAATAAAATAGAATAACTAGGCCAACTATCTCTTCAATTCCTACCTAAATATATGCCCTCAAATTTTATCATAACCCTGTCAAATTTGTATGATCCATGATTATTCCAGTAAATTACACATAATAAGTGCATTTTAATCTTCATTAATTGTTTTATTGTCAGCCTTTAAACCATCCCTACCTCTGAATAGGGATGAAATTGTACCATCCAGGACAGGTCAAAGCATCAGAAATTTAGTCAGAGTTCCAGAAAGTTATAGGCCCTATAATTCAAACTCTTCACTTTGCAAACTTGGATGATTGCATTGTTAAAATTGGCAAAGTCATTTATAGTTATCATCATATAATATTGCTGTTACTGTCTATAATATTTTTCTGCTTCCACTTATTTCATAATTTTGATTCAGAAAGTTTATGTTATTTGCCTTAAGTCAAACTAAGGAAGTAAGTGGTTGCTGATTATGTTTTCCATTTCATTAATGAAGGAATTTCCATAAACATTATGGTCAATTTTAATTATATAAAATCTAAAATATTTATAAAAACAAAACTAACATTTAAAAACAAAAGGAGAAAAGTAAGTGGGAAAAATCTTTACAGTAATTTACTCTAGTAAAGGTTTCATATGAAAAATATATAAAGAAGTGATTTGAATTTATAAGACATGTCATTTTCAATAGATAGTCTAAAGATACAAATTGGAAGCTTACAAAGAAATAAATCAAAGCTATAAACAACCATGTGAAAAAAAAAAGTACTTCACATCAAGAATTATAGAAATTCATATGAAAATAACTCCGAGGTTCCACTTCAAAACCCACCAAATAGAGAAAAATAACAAAAGAGGAAAATGACAAACATTGGATAGGCTAGAGGAAATAAGCATACTGATTCATTGTTCTTGAAGTTATGAATTGGTTCAGTCATTCTACATAGCAATCTGCAACTGTACCCACAAAATCATTAAACTGCCCACACTTTTTTGATCTAGCAATATCATGATTCAAGAATTCAAGATTATCAAAGAAATAAGAAAATGATTCTTTTCTAAAAAATTGTGTATAGGAGTTCTATATTAGAAGTAACCCAAACCGGAAACTTAAGAACGATATTTTCCTATTGGAAGATAAATAAATTATAGTATATCAGGACAGCTAGATGGAATAGTGAATAGATTGTTAGACCTGGAATTAGAAGGACATGATTTTGGGGCAGCCAAGTGGCACAGTGGATAGAGCACTGGCCCTGGAGCCAGGAGTACCTGAGCTCAAATCCAAAATCAGACACTTAATAATTACCTAGCTGTGTGGCCTTGGGCCAACCACTTAACATCATTTGCCTTGCAAAAACCTAAAAATTTTTTTTTAAAAAGACATGACTTCCAATCTGGTCTCATATATCTTAGTTGTGCGATCCTGGGCAAGTCACTATCTTTCTCAGTTTCTTCATCTATAATATGGGAGTAATATTAACACTACCTTCACAGATTTTTGTGAATGAAATATTTGCGAATCACTTAACATAGTACCTGAAACATAATGGATGATTAATAAATTCTTTGTTTTCTTCTTTCCATTATGAATATAATATAATAATATTGTACCATAACATAATGAAACAGATCATTTTAGATGAAAATTGGAAGACCATGATGAACTGATTCAGAATAAAGTGAAAAGCATCTGAAAAAAGGTCAATTATAACACTATAAAGTAAAAAAGCTTTAAAAGACTTTAGAAATAGGATGAATGCAATGATAAATTGTGATATCAGAGGACTAAAGATAAAGCATGCTACCTATATCTCCTGCCAAGGAAATGTTGGACTTAAAATTCAAAATAAGACAACCATTTTACATATGAACAACATGAACATTTGTTTTGCTGGATCATTTATATTTGTTGTAAAAGTTTTATTTTTTTTTCATTCTATTCTTTCAGTGTTGCAGCATGAGAGGGATAAAATAAATATTTTCAAATAAATGAAAGGCAAAAATGGAAAGAACAACAACAATAATAATAATTGAAATTCAAAAGGAACAATGTAATTATCAATTTTCAAGGAAATGAATAGAGCAAAAAAAAAATTGAAAGGGACCATTTAGGATACTTAAAAGAAATGTTTTAGACACTTTGAAAATATCATTTCCACATTAATTACAAATTATCTTATCTTAGACCCTTATCCAGAATCCATCAATTAATAAATAATTTGTTCAGATTTTTACTATGTGCCATCAATGCAAATTAAAATAAATAAATGAAAGAGAAGAAATGGAAAGGGGGGGGTTATTAAATGATTTACCTGGGAAGTACAATGGATAGAGAGCTGCATCTAGAGTCAGGAATATTCATTCAATTATTGATTCACCTTCCTCAGTTTAAATCTGGTCTCAGACACTAATAATGTCACCCTAGGCAAGTCACTTAAGAGTTGCACATGACTAAAAAGTAACTGAAAACAATGTGTCAATGAAACTTGAACCCAGGCCTTATGATTCTTTGGGCAGATCTCTATCCACTCTTCACAGAGATATAAATTACATTCAAAGTTAAGGCAAGTAAATGGAAGGGGAGAATCAAGAGGGGGTGTGTAAATAAAACTTTTCTTTAAAAGTAAACTCTAATTTAGATTTTTCCGCTTCTCAAGATTCCTTCATTTGGCATACATTTACATTATTTATCAATGATATAATATGAGCAAGACTGGATAGTGGATGTTTCCTGGATTATTGTCCATTTCTGTGTTTATTGACTTAGAGAAACTGACTTTTCCAGGGCAGTATGAGTCATTTCTAAGGGTACAAGGTATAATGCTGGTGGGTACCTAGAAAATACTAATATTCTGCCCTAAAGTGAATCCTCCTCATGAGGTAATTTGACATCCCACTTGTTATGTCCAAAGACCAGGGACAGAACAGCTAGAGAGAAAATCATGTTCTAGACTTGCCCTCTTGGAAGGCAGCTAAGGGCTTGAGGATGGAAGAACTGTAAAGAATAAGAATCAGATGCACTAAATGTTTCCTCCATTGTTCTAAACTTGTTATCTATCAGACCAAAGGCAAAGCAGTATTATTTGATGTTCTGTGGAATGTAATTACTGGCTAACAGCATGCCAACAGACCTATGCCACATTGTCCAACATGCATGGAGATTTGTTGTGAGCTCTCTTCCTGGGACTGTCTGGAAAAGATTGCAACTAAGAACTGTGATTAGTTTTTCAAAAACCTTGGTCAGGAAATAACAGGAATCTATGCCCCTGTGATCTGACATTGTTGTATTCTGTACTCTTGTCCCTAAAGCCCATTTCTCTTTAATGGTCTGTTGTTGATAACAAAATCTACACAGCTCTTTAGAGGGCTATCTCATATTAAATGAATGATTTCTCAGACAAAATACCATCGCTGTTTTGCAGGTAGATATTACTATTTTTAAGCAAGTAAACAACAAACAGTTTTTCGTCTTTCTGGCCTCTGTTATTTTATTGATTTATTTTACTTTGCATCTCTTGAAAATGATTTCAAAAGACTGTAGAAAAAAAGAAGACTATTTTAGGAAAAGTTACATCATTTTCATACTGACAGGAACTCTGCTTTTCAGTTCACAAGTAAAATTGTTCTTTGTTCAACTCAATTCCACAAACATATAAAACTTGTAAAATAGGCCAGTCATTTCATTATATGCCAAAGATAGAAAAACAAAATAAATAAATAAAATCCCTGACCTTCAAAGAATTTACATTCTACTGATGGTTGGGGGGGGGTATCTTTGCTTAAATTTATATATTTATTTTCATCAATATGCACATTTGTATATTTTTAAGTTACAAAATTTCCTTCTATGCTCCATTCCCACCCCCCTGCCCTCAGTCACAAATAGTCAGGTTAGCATTGTACATACATATTTTGATAAATATGTTTACAGTTTAGTCATTTTTGTTTTGAGGAATTAGGATCAAAGGAAAGAGACACATAAGAAATAATTTTTATAAAGTGTTCATCAGATTCTGAAGGGGTTTTTTGTGATTTTTTTTTATTTTTCTTCCCCTGGATGGTGATAATATAGTCCATAGGAAGCCTAATAGAGTTGTTCTAGCTCTCTGAACTGCTGAGAGGAGCTGCTTCCATCAAGGCTGACCATCTCATAATATTGTAGTTAATGTGTACATTGTTCTCTGGTTCTACTCTCTTTGTTCAGCAGCGGATCCTATAAATCACTACATGCTTCTCTTGAGTCTGACCATTTATGGTTTCTAATAGAACAATAATAATCCATAGTATTCATGTACCATAACTTCTTTAGCCATTACCCAATTGATGGACATCCTCTCAATTTCCAATTCTTTGCAACTATAAAAAGATTTGCTATGAATACTTCTGAACATGGTAGGAGTTTTCCCTTTTTCTATAATTTCTTCTGGATATAGACCTAGAATTGATCAAAAACTATGAAAATTTTTATTGCTCTTTGGGCATAGTTCCATTTGATGTCCAGAAAGATTGGCAGGGATGGGGTATCTCAAAGAAAGGTGCTGGATAATACACATATGAGTTAAGAGAGGATAATTTGAGAACAAAATAAAAAGCATTAACAAGTGGAATTGGAAAAGATATCATAAGGAAGAAGATACCTGAGCTGAATCTTAAGAGTCTAAGAAGCACAGGTTGGGAGGAAGAGCATACTAGATACAAATAATAATCAAATAAATAAATGAACAGGAAAACAAACAAAATCACAGGGGTGGAAAACGGAATTCTGAGTTTAAGGAAGATTGTAAAAATCTCTAAGAATGATAAAAAAAATGAATGGTATATGGGCTAGTGTGGCTTCTGCTTTTAAGCTGGCTCACTATAATCAAGCCTAGATTTCTCAGCAGCTATCTTTTTTTAAAGAAAAAAAAAAAACCTATGCTAATTTAAAATGCCTCTCATCAAATTTTTATATCTTCAAACATCATTAATCTGAAGTTTAGACATTAATCTTCTTGCTTGGTCCTTATAGCATATAGTAATCCTCTACACAGTCAGACAATTTGGTTTCTGCGACTGCTCTGAAAATGTGAGTCTATTGTAGGATGACCTCATATAGGAATTTTTTTGTATTTTATTATTTATTTCTTTATTTCTTTATGTTTATTCCAAAATCTTTTGGAGAAGGGATACAGGGAACCATAGGCATAAGCCATTTTTGGATAATTTGAGTGTTGAAACATCATTAGCTTTGGGTTAAGGAGAGCAAGAGCTAGGTAAATTGTTGAATTAAATCCCATGTCAAAGGACAAGAAAGAAAATCACTCTTTCTTGAAATATTGTTTGTGGTAGATATAGAAAAACTCATAGAATCTTTATGTTGAAAAAACCTTAACCAACATGTTTTAAAAAGATATGCCTTAGAAGCTGGGGCAAGTCAAGATGGCAGTATAAAGGCAGGGATTTGACTGACCTCTCCCCCAAACCACTCCAAATACCTTCAAGTAATGGCTCTAACCAAATTCTAGAGTGGTAGAACCCACAAAAAAGATTGAGTGAAACAATTTTCCAGTCAAGACAACTTGGAAGATACATAAAAAGGGACTATTGCTCCAGGGTTAAAAAATACAGCCTAGGCTGTGTGAAGTGAACTGGTTTCAGCCATGCAGGAAGACTACAGGGTGCCTGGTTCCATGGAAGCAGTGGTGGCTTCCAGATATCTCAGTCCAGGAACAACTTTGAAGGTCATACCAGAGGGAGAGCAGAATGTATTCCAGCAGAGACCTCGGTGTGGACCCAGCCCCAGGGGACCAGAAGCAGGCTTGGGGAGACACCCAGCAGGGAACAACCCAGCAGCTGCTTCCAGAGCACTCAGTTCACATGTGGTAAGGAGGTCAGGGGATATTGCAGAGATCTCTTTGCTCTCCCTGAGGCAGGACTCTGTGACTTTGCCCATACTCAGATTCAGGTTGCAGTCTAGAGTTCCCATTCCCAGAAGGAGAAGCAGAAGCACAACAGAATTTACTGCCATAGCAGAACAGGTATTCTCCCCATTGTTCCAGGGCAGAGGCAAGTACTTATGGTCACCCACAGACCAGAACCCAGACCAGGAGGTTAGTCAAATCCTCTCCTAAGTCCTTTGAGGAATTGGGAACTTGCAGATGCCTGGAGGGTATCTGAAAATAGACGCAAAAACTCTCAAAAGTTTTGAATAAGGCACCCTCCACCCTGGAAGCAGAGCCCAATCTTAACAAAGAGTCAAAGTTAAAGTCATAGGCTGGGGAAATGAGCAAATAACATAAGAGAAAAAAATCCAACCACAGATAATTAATTTGTTCCAAAGGAGGATCAAAATACCCACTCAGAACATAGCAAAGTCAAAGATTCTGAATCCAAAGCATCCAAGAAAAATGAGAATTGGTCTCAGGCTATGGCCAAAGTAAAGAAAAAAACATTTTGGAAATCAAATAAGGGAGGTAAAAGAAAAATTGGGAAAAGAAATGAGAGTGATGCAGAATAATCATGAAAGTGAAGTCAGTAGCTTGGTGAAGGAAATACAAAAAAATTTAAAAATAACATCTTAAAATTGGTTTGGGTCAAATGGAAAAATGGTCTAAAAAGTCAGTGAGGAGAAGAATGCCTTAAAAAGAAAAATTGGTCAGATGGAAAAAGAGAAACAAAAGCTCTCTGAGGAAAATAATGTATTAAAATGCAGAATGGAGCTAAAGAAAGCTGATGACTTTGAGAAATCAAGAAACAACAAAAGAATGAAAAACTAGAAGCAAATGTGAAATATATCAGTGGAAAAATAAATGACCCAATTAGATCTAGAAGAGATAATTTAAAAATTATTGTTTACCTGAAAGTTATAACCAGGAAAAAAACCCTAGATTCAATTTTCACAAAATTCTCCAGGAAAACTTCCCTGATACCCTAGAAGCAGAGGGTAAAATAGAAATTGAAAGAATCCACTGATCACCTCCTGAAAGAGATTCCAAAATGAAAACTGCCAGGGATATTATAGTCAAACTTCAGAACTCTGAAGTCAAGGAGAAAATATTACAAGCAACCAGAAATAAACAATTCAAATATCACGAAGTTATGGTCAGGGATAATCCAAGATTTAGCAGGTTCTTCTTTAAGGCCACATAGTGTTTTCAATGATATTCCAGAATGCAAAAGATATTGGATTACAATTAAGAATTAACAAGCCTGCAAAATTGAACATCACAGGGGAAAAGATGGACATCCAATGAAATACAGGACTTTCAAAATTTCCTGATGAAACCACCAGAGCTAAAAGAAAGTTTGATTTTCAAGTACAGGACTCAGGTGAAGCAGAGAGGATGGATGGGAAGGGCAAATCATGAGAGACTTAATGATGCTAAACTGCTTATATACTCCTGTATAAGAAGATAATGCTTATAACTCAAATGAACTTTCTCATTTATTAGGGCAGTTAGAAGGGGCATATAAATATATATATATATATATATATATATATATATATATATATATATATCAAGCATTGGAGGGAGTTGAATTTGAAAGTATAAGATATTGAGAAGAAAGGAATATATTGGGACAAAAGAAAAGAAGAGGTAGAATGGAGTAAGTTATTTCACATAAAAGATGAAAGAAAAAACTTGCAGTGGAGTGGTGGGGGGAGGTGAAGAGGAGTGAGTACAGTACATCTTACTCTCATTAGAAGTGGCTCAGAGAAGGAATGACATATTCAATTCAATATAGAAATCTATCTTATCCTAGAGGAAAATAGGTGAGGAAAGGGATGGGAGAAAGAGGATAGACAATTGAGAATTGCAATGTAAGTGATAGAACAGATATAAAATTGTGAGAAGGAATAGTCAGATACAACACAGTTTTGGGGGGGAGGGACAAGGTGAAAGGAGAGAGAGAGAACAGAATAAACAAGGGTGAGAAGAATGGGATTGAAAGAAATACAACTAACAATAACAACTGTGGGAAAATAATTGAAACAATTTCTCTGATGGAATTATTTTAAAGAATGATTTCCATTCTACGCTCCACCCTCAGAAAATGCCTTGCTTGATATGGTGAGAAAGAGAGATCATGGAGACAAGTGGGAGTCCCCCAACTCTCTATATATCCTTGGATAAGTCATTAAATCTTTCCAGCAAACATATACACAAAAATGCTGTTTCTCCTAGCTAAAATTGCTCACAGGATGATATTTTAGACAATAAATGGGAAAGCACTTTGAAATGTTTAAAACACTATTCAATTCTACCTGTTGGTAGCATTGAATACCTCAGTCCAACTTTACAGCATCTCAGAGTTGAAGGAACTTCAAGCATCTTCTTGTTCAACCTTTATCAAAAATAAGAATTTCCTCTAGTAAGTCAGTAAATTAACTAGAACTTGTTTTCAAAGCACTAACAATGTCTCAGGTGTCCAATAGTCCAGGGGACAAAAAGGAAAGGCAAAAGATAATCTCAGCAGCCAAGGAGCCGAATCCAATGGATGAGACACCATGAAAATGAATAAAGCTAGGTTTCCATTAGTGCAAATAGTATATAACCTGAAGTGGTCACATGTATTGGCAATTACATAATTCAGAATTATAATTATATAAAACAATGTTATCGCTTCCTATCCAGTGGAAATATGTAGTGTGACTTCATTTTAAAAGATTAATTATTTACAGAGGTAGCTGTTGACACAGCACATTGGGCCTGGAGTTTCAAAGAACAGACTTCAGTTCTGACTTTATACGCTTACTAGCTATGTGACCTTTAGCACATCATTTAACCTGTTTACCTAGTTTCCACAATAGTAAAATGAAGATAATAGTTCCTACTTCATAAGATTGTTTTGAGGATCAAAAAACATTTATCATTTATCACTAAGATAATAGACTATGACCAGGTGGGATTTATACTAGGAATGCAAAGTTGATTCACTATTTGGAAAACAGTCAGCATAATTGACCATATCAATAACAAAACTAATAGAAATCCTATAATTATCTCAGTAGATCTAAAAAAACATCTATTTCTTCATTACTTCTTATCTTGCACAAATAAAACTATATTATAAAGCAGAAGTCCTAAAAACTGTCTGATACTAGCTAAGAAAAAGGGAAATTGATAAGTGAAATAGGTTAGGTACAAAAGAAACAGTAGTAAATGATTATAATAATCAACTGTTTCATAAACCTAAAGACTCCAGCACCCCTTCCTATTAAAAACAGAAGAAAAAGAAATTAAAGGAATTAAAATAGGTAAAAAGGAAATAAAATTCTTAGTCTTTGAAGATGAATACTTAGAGAAAACTAGAAAGTCAAATTAAAAATTAGAACTGGCAAATTTTCTAGTTTTCTCTAGAAAGCCAAATTAAAAACTACAAATGACAACTTAAAGCAAAGTAGCAGGATATAAAATAAACCAATATATAGCATCAACAATTACATATATTACCAACAAAATCCAATAGCAAGAGATAGAAAAATTCCATTAAAAATTAATTGTAGAACAACACAAAATACTTGGAAATCTATTTCCTAAGATAAACCCAGAAACTACATGAGCATAACTACAAAACACTTCTCACACAAATACAGTCAGATAAAATGACTGGGAAAATGTCAATTGGTCATGGGTAGGTCAAATTAATATAATAGAAATTATATACCTAAATTAAATTTTTATTCAGTGTCATACCATTCAAACAACCAAAAATTATTTTTAAAAAATAGAGAAAATAGTAACAAAATTCACCCATAGGAACAAAAGGCCAAGAATACCAAGAGAAATGATGGGAAAAATGCAAAGGAAAGTGTCCTAGTCATACAAGTTCAAAAGCTATATTATAAAGCAAAAGTGATGAAAACTGTCTTCTATTGGTTAAAAATAGAGAAATGGATGAGTGAAACAGATTAGGAGAAAAAGAAATACAAGTCAATGACTATAGTAATCTTCTGTTTGATAAACCTAAAGACTCCAGCTTTTTGGAATAAGAACTCACTATTTGACAAAAACTGCTGGGGAAAATGGAAAATAATATGGTAAGAAAAGGCATAGACCAATATCTATACTAACCTTATACTAAGATAAGATTGAAATAGGTCAAGGATAAAGGATGATACTTTAAACCAATTAGGAAAACAACAAATAATCTGTCAGATCTATAGAGAGGGGAGGAGTTTTTGATCAAACAAAAGATAGAGAACATTATAAATTGCAAAATGGATAATTATGACTATATCCAATTAAAAAGGTTTTGCACAAATAAAATCAATACAACAAAGATTAGAAGGAATTACAGAAACCTGGAAAAAATTTTCAGTTAGTGTTTCTGATAAAGAACTGATTTCAAAAGGATAGAGAACTGAGTCCAATAATTAAGAATGTAATTCATTCTCCAATTAATAAATGATCAAAAAATATGAACAGTTAACAGATGAAGAAATTAGTTATCTATAGCAAATGAAAAAATTCTTCCATGTAATTATTGATTAGAGAAGTGGAAATTAAAATAATTCTGAAGTACCACCTCATAGCTATCAAATTGGCCAAAATGACAAAAAAGAAGATGATCAATATTGGGGAGGATGGGGGGGGGGGGAATGAGATATTAATGAACCATTTGGGAAGTAGTGAATTGATCCAAGTATTCTGAATAGCAATTTGGAAATATTCCCAAAGGAAAATAAAATTGATCCAATAATACCATAACTAGTCTGTATCCCAAAGAGATCATAAAAGGGGGAAAAGACCCACATGTAAAAATATTTATACCATTTCTTTTTATAATGGCAAAGAATTGAAAATCGTGGAGATGTCCATCATTTAGGAACTGGTTGACAACTGATGGTCTCTTAATTCTATGGAGTACTATTGTTCTGTAATGTGTCATCAAAGGCTGGACTTTGGAAAAGCCTAAAAAGACTTGCATGAACTGATACTGAGTGAAGTGAGTGTAATGAGGAAAACATCATACACACTAAGAACAACATTGTGAGATGATCAGCTATGATGGACACAGCTCCTCTCAACATTTCAATATCAAGGATAATCATAAGCTATATGTTATGAAAATGTCAACTACATCCGGGGGGGAAAAACTATGAAGTTTGAAGGCAGAGCAAGCACATACTAGGTTAAAAATTCTTTAAGGGTTTTTCTTTCTATCCACTTTTCCCTTTTAGTTCTAATTCTTCTTCCACAATATGACTAATATGAAAATATGTTAAATATAATTATACATGTGAATCTACAACATATTGCTCACTGCCATGGGAGGGGGAAGGGAATGGAAGGTGGTAGAAAAATATGTAACTTATGAATTTACAAATGGCTGAATGTTGCAAAATTGTCACCACTTGTTATTGGAAAAAATAAATAAAACCTCTCTCTCTCTCTCTCTCTCTCTCTATATATATATATATATATATATATATATATATATACACACACAAACACACATATATATACATGCAAACATGCACATATATATGTATATGTATATACATATATATATATATATATATATATATATGACAATCCTTGCATGTAATTCAAGAAAAGTATATAGAACCTAGTTTGTGTTATATAAATGCTCATTCTCTTTGCTTTGCATCTGCTGCCTTTCTTCCTTTCCAGGGATCAAGATAGCCCTACACTGGGTGATTAATGGTATCCTCCCCCCTCACCCACTTTTGTATGCTATCTTATCCTTTGTATTATAAACTCATTGAGGGCAGGATCTTCCTTAATATTGATTGCTCCCCCGTTTTATCCCTATTATTTAATTATTGGGGATAAATTGTTTAATATTTGTTTATATATATATATATATATATATAAATTATTTAATTTTGGATTGGATTGAAATATATATATAGGATAAATTGAGAACAGTCTTAGAAGAAAGGAATGAAGATTTAGAATGACTAATGAAAGTTTCTTTCAAGAGGTGAGACCTTTGGTTGAAACTTGAAGGAGCAAAGGAAATTATGAAGTGGAGATGAAGAGTTAGATTATTACAGGCAAAACAACTAAAGGAAGTGCTCAGAATCAGGAGATGGAGATTTGTGCAAAAAGCCAGTGAGAAAACCAACATATGGAGAGGGGTAAAGTATAAAAACTCTGGAAAAGCAGTAAGTGGCTGGATTATAAAGGGCTTTAATAGTCAAATGATTTCATATTTTACTCAGGAGGTAATGATAAGTCAGTGGAGTTATTGATTAGGTAGGTAAAATGGTCATGCCTTCATATTAGAAAGCCCAATTTGATAGATGAATGGAGGATAGGGAATAGGGAGAATCTTTAGGCAGACAAACCCACCCAGGAGACTATTACAAGATTTAGACATTAGGTGAAAGGTAATGGGGATCTTCATCAGAGTTATTGCAATATCAGAAATAAGGGAGTATCTATCAATGACGTTATAAAGATAAAAACAACAGTGTTTGACCACTGACACTATAAGAGGAGTGTAAGAAAGATTGAGTAGTTGAGTATAATGCTTCGATTATGAGTCAAAGTGATTGGGAGGATGATTCTCTCAAGAGTAATGGGTAAATTAGAACAAGGAAAAGTTTGGGGGAAAAGATGATGAGTTCATGTTTGGACTTATTAAATTTAAGATATTTATGTAACAGCCTGTTTAAGATATCTATAAAGCAGTTTGAGATTTAATACTAAACCTAGGGAGGAAGGTTAAATACATTTATACATATATCTGAAAATTTTCATAAAGATGTCATTTAAAATCACTAGAACTTATGAATCTCAGACTCTGGAGAAACATGGAATGACTTGCAGGATCTGATGCTGAAGGAAGAAAGTAGAACCAAGAGAATAATGTATACATCAACACCAACATTGTGAAATGAACAGCCTTGATGGAAGCAGCTCCTCTCAACAGTTCAGAGAGCTAGGACACTGTATTAGACTGGTAATGGTCTATATTATTCCCATCCAGAGGAAGAAAAATAAAACAAAACACACACAAAAAAGAAACAACCCATCAGAATCTGATGAACACTTTATAAAAATTATCTCTTATGTATCTCTTTCCCTTAATCCTAATTCCTCAGAGTGAAAATTACTAATTTGTAAATGTTTATCAAAATATGTGTGTTCAATGCTAACCTGATTCTTTGCCCTTGAGGGGAGGGGAATGGAAAGGGAGAGTATAAGGAAATTTTGGAAATTAAAAATATACATGTATATATGAATGAAAATAAATAAATATTTAACAAAAAAAAAAGAATTTATGAATGGAAGTGTAAAGCAAGAAGAGAAGGCGGGGTCCAGGACAGAATCCTCTAGGATTTCCACTGCTAGCGTATGTGTCTATGATGAAAAAGTCTGGCAAAGAAGATGGAAAAGAAGTGGCTATGCAAGCAGAAAGAGAACCAGGAGAGAAATATCACAAAAAACTAGAGAGAGAAGAAAAAATTTGAAAGCAATTGTTATTGACATCATCAAAACCCACAATAATGTCAAGAAGAAAGAGAATTGAGAAAGGAAACTGTATGAACACAATTATAAAGCACCATTCATCCAAATAAAATCAAATCTAAATGATTAGAAAAATGTTTAATACACTTGGTTAGGTCGAACTAATATAATAAAAAAGACAATTCCACCCAAATTAAGTTATTTATTCAGTGCCATACCAATCAAACTACCAAATAACTACTGGCCTATGAAAAATAATATAAAATTCATTTGGAGCAAATTTAGGACAAGAATAGGAAGGGAACTGATTTCTAAAAAGTAAAGGAAGGTGGCCTACCACTACCAGCTCTAAAACTATGCTATAAAGCAGCAGTCATCAAAACTGCCTGGTGCCAGTTAAGAAGTAGAATAATGGATCAGTGGATTAGGATAGATTCAAAGGAAACTGCATGACGAGAGCAATCTGCTATTTGGCAAATTCAAAGACATTAGCTTCTAGAATAAGAAAATTGTTAGAAAACTGGAAAATAGTACAGCAAAAACTAAGCATAGATCCACAACTCACACCCTCTTCCAAAATAAAGTCAAAATGGGTACAGGAATTAGACATAAAGAGTGACGGTATAGATAAATGAATAGACCAAGAAATACTATATCGGATTTATGTAAAGGGGATAAATTTATGACCAAACAAGTTTTAGAGCACATTATAAATTGCAAATGAGTGATTTTTACTTTATTAAATTAAAAGGTTTTTGCACTAATAAAATCAATGCTGCCAAAATTACAAGGAAAGCAGAAAGCTGGGAAACAATTTTCACAATTAGGAGTTCTGATAAAGGTCTCATTTCTAAAATATATAGAGAATTGTATCAATTTTATAAGGTCACAGGTCATTCCCCAATTGATAAATGGTCAAAGGATATGAACAGACAGTTTTCAAATGAAGAAATTAAAGCTATATATAATCATATGAAAAAATGCTCCAAATAATTATTGATCAGAGAAATGCAAATTAAAACAACATTGAGTTATTACCTCACACCTATCAGATTGACTTAGATGACAAAAAAGGGAAAATGATCAATTTTGGAGAGGTTGTGGGAAGATTGGGACATGGATGCATTGCTGGTGGAGTTGTGAACAGGTCCAACTTTTCTGGAGAGCAATATGGAATTATGCCCAAAGAGCAATAAAACTGTTCATATCTTTTGACCCAGCAATCCCAATTCTAGGTCTATATTCAGAAGAAATTATTAAAAGAAAAAAGTCCTAATGTTCCAAAATATTCATAACAGCTCTTTTTGTAGTGGCAAAGAATTGGAAATTGAGGGGTTGTCCATCAATTGGGGAATACCTAAACAAGTTATGGTACATGAATACCATTTAATATTATTTTTCTATAGGAAACCCTTAACGATCAGACTTTAGAGAAACATGGAATGACTTGAGGGATCTGATGCTGAGAGAACGGACAAAACCAAGAAATCAATATAAATCATTGATAACAACATTGTGACATGAGCAACCTTGATGGAAGCAGCATTTCTCAGCAGTTCAGAGAGCTAGGGCAAATGTATTATACCAGCATAGACAATGTTATCCCATCCATAGGAAGAAAAACAAAACAAAACAATACACACACACACAAACACAGACATACACACAACAATAACAACAACAACTAACCCTCCAGAATATGATGAACCCTTTATAAAATTATCTTTTATATATCACTTTCCCTTAATGTTAATTCCTCATACTGAAAATAACTAATCTGTAAGCATATTTATCAAAAAATATGCATGTACCTTGCTTAAAAAAAACACAACTGAGTGAAGAGGTTAAAAAAAGAGAAATAACCATTAGATTGGGCAATTAAGAGATCATCAATACACTTGAAGAGAGTAATTTCAGTTGAATTAAGCAGTTAGAAGTGAGACCTTTGAGAACTAAGAAAAGAGTTAGAAAAATTTAAGTGATCTCTCCAAGGTCACACAGCTAGTAAGTATATGAGGTCACATATACTTATGTGACATATGAAATCAGTTTTCCTGACTTCAGGGCAGGCACTTTACTCACTGTGCCATCTAGCTGCCCCTAGTCAGACAATGTGGACTGAATGAATCTCAAAGGACATAAGGTTACAGAATGATAGTGGCAGAAAGAATAACTAAGAGTGGCAAGGGCTTATGAAAGGAAATGAAATAAGTAATAAAAGGTAACAGAGAGGCTTTGTCAATGGGAAAGGTAAGAGATCTCAGGGAGACTTGACAGGTGGGAAATCAAGCTTTTGTTTGGAGATCTCAAATGAATGGATATTTGCTACATTTCAAGCTAGCCCATTTCACTCCTGGAGATATGTGTGTGACAACATGTGCATAAATACAAGTATTAGGCACTGTGCTAAGAGCCGGGCAAAAATCAAGAAAACAGGATGATTTTCAAGGTCTCAATGACTTGATATTTTAATGGATGAAAACAAGACACAAAAGTGGGGGATGTGTGTAGCTGGGGAGGTGGGAAGGACTTAAAAGGTAAGGCAGCTAGTGTGTAGGTAAAGCAGACTAGAGAGTGAATTGGAATGGAAATAAACAATAAGGTTGGGACTTCTGGTGATAAGGAGTTGTTGAGCAAGGACTCATCAACAATTGAAATGTCATCAGGAAGACAAGATTTCCAATGTGTAGGTTGAGCAGACCTGAGAGTAAATCAGAAGAGACAGCTCCAATTATCAGGAATTTTTTTCTTGACAGAAGTTCCATGTCTTTCTCTTTGCAACTTCCATCCTTTTCTCCTAGTACTTCATCCTGAGACCAAGCAAAATTAGTTTAATCCTGCCAGCTGCTATCCCTTACGATACTTGACAGTAATTCTTACATCATGGCTACAATCCCAAACCCTTTCTCTCACTTAAACATTCCTCAATTCCTTCAAATTAGTCCTCATATGGCAGCCACAAGACTGACTGTTGTCATCACTAAGTTACATTATGAAAACTATTCCAAAACAACCTACCCATCCCCAGGGAGTCATGGCTCTCATCACCTTCATGGCAGGTGGATTTCCATTATCTTAAAAGAAATGGGGATCTGGGATGGCAAAACAATCAGAAAGTGGCAAGAGAAATAGTGTTCATTTACACTAAAAGTTATCATTGCAGCAAAAACTTCTGGTAGTAAAGCAGTGACTGACATCCTACTGGGATGTTGTTATGGGACTTATGCAAATGAAGCAAGAAGCAATGACTGTTGCAGTGTTTCTAATCAACAAAATGATATGCCACTAATTAGGTTTCAACTGCCTCCAATCCCATTTCTAAGCATTAATTGGGGGGAAGTGTGCAGATTGTCAGTTAATAATAGAACAGTTATAGTTCCATAGTAATTTTCTTTCTGTTTATCAATTTGTTTGATTACTTGTATAGCAAACACTTGATTCATCCTTATCCACTTAGCGATCTGGGCTTGATTCTTTATCAGTAAATTATTAATTAAATTAGAGATGTCTTTAAAGTACAGTCAAGCTTCTTTATGAGCCTTGGAAGAATGTTTTAATAACTGTAAGCTCCCAGTGACACAGCATTTCAAAAAGAAAATAAAAGCCAATAACCACAAACAGGATTTGCTCTCATAGGATCTCAGAATTGAATATAGCATAAGGGCCCATCTTATGCCCCAAATACCTGAACAAGAATCTATTCTGTATCATCCCAGATGAGGAGTTATATAGTCTTCATTTGAAGACCTCCCATGTTGACAGGGGGAAGCCACTGTTTCTCTCAGTAGTCCATTAATCTTCTCCTTAATATTACTAGAATTTTTTTTCTTATATAAAACCATAAAATCTAAATCTGCAACTCCCAAATAGTATTTCCAGTCCTATCTTCTGCAGTCAAATAGAAAATTGTTAACTAATTTTGGAAAACAAACACATTGTGTTCACTAATTTTAGTCTTCAATCTAAACACCTGCATTTTTATCACTTCTCTTACAGCATTATCTCATAGCTCTTTTCTACCTCTGTCTCCTTTTCTAGGTACTCTGTCATCTTCACTTATATACTTCGAGGTATATATCCTCCATAAATGTGATGTCCAGAACTGAGCACAATAATTCTGATGTTCATGGCTGTTGTGAGGCCTGAATGGGCTAATATATCTCAAGTGCTTTGTAAACATGACCATAAATGTAATTATATCAATTGTATATAATATGTGAATAATAATAAGAAGAAATATTACAAAGATGAATACCAGAAGGAATATTACTTCCCAGGTCCAGGAAATTATACATCTCTTAATACAATTCTGTATCCCATTAGAATCTTTAAATTTCTGATTTCATTGTTTAGTACCAATAAGTATATAATCCATTAAAAGTCCCAAATATGTTTCCCAAATTTAGGGCTAGCTATATCTCCTTATGAAGCTGACTTTTTCTTGATCCCTTATATAAAACTTTACATTTATGACTATTAAATTTTATTTTCATCTTATTATATTTGACCCAATGTCCTAACCTGTCAAAATTATTTAGGAACTGGAATCTTCATCAATGTGTAAACTATTCCTCTCAAATTTGTATAATCACAAAATTGCAACAGAGGAGAATCAGATTCTTGGAAAAATCTGGATTTAAGATTTAGAAGATGACTGTTCCTGCAAAGAATATTCTTTTCCCAGTTAGACTGAAGAATTATTATTTTTTATCCTCCTGCAGAATGTTTATTAAAGTTTTGTCATTGCCAAGAAGTCTTTTTCCAGAACTGGGTTTCTTTTACTTACCAAGGCAGTTTTGGTCAAAGGAGAATAGCAGCCTTCTCTTGACTGAGTCAAGAATTACAGGCCACTGCAGAATAAAAGTAGTTTTACCTAGTGAAACATATGACTCATTTAATATTAAAATTTGTACTTTTTATAACACAATCATCACAGTTCTAAGATTTGAGAGAAATCATGAGAATAAGAAATAATACCTTGATAGCATTTACATAGTACTTCAAGCTTTGCAAAACATTTTACAAATATTGTTTCATTTGTTTCTCACAACAACCCTGGGGAAATGAGTGGTATCAACCCTATTTTAAAGATGAGGAAACAGGGACAGAGGGGTTAAAAGACTTGCTGAAGGTCACAGAAGTAAGGGATTGAGGCAAGATTATAATTTAGATGATACTGACTTCATTGTTTCACCTAGTTATTCAATGTGAAATTATAAAGTAGGGTCCTAAAATAAGGTTACAAGTTTGTTTAGTATTTTTTTTCACTTTTTAAAAATCAGTGATTTTCCTTTAAGAGGAAGTTCTGATTATCTTTGTTAAGGTATTCCTTGGGGTATAAAGTGTCCATAACAAACCACACTGACTTCAGCCTCCTTTCCAAAGGAGGACATTCCAAACATTTATATAGTCTTAAAGGTGAAAAGACATCAAAGAGGGCAACCTCAGGAATATGCATGAAAGTAAGGAAGGCAGAACAGTACTATTCCATTTGCCTTAATTTTACAAATGGTATAATGGTTTATTTTATACATATACACATATATATATATATATATATATATATATATATATATATATATGATGCAGAATATTTTTAGTGGCACATGATAGAGATGCCATGGGGAAGGTAGGGTGGAGTGAGTAAAAGTAGGGGAAGGAAGGAGGGAAAAAGAATAGAGGGAAAAGAGAGGGAAAAGAAAAAAGAAAAAGGGAAAAAGAGAGAGGAGAAAGGAGATAGTATAGAGGAAGGAGTCGGGTTGAGGTAACTTCCTGATGAGGGAAATCAAGGAAGGTTTCAAGTAGAAGGTGGCAGCTATATTGTGTCTGGAGAGAAAGGTGTAATTTCATTAAATATGGATAGATGGAGGAAAAAATCAGTCAATTCCAATCAAGAAGGAAGACAATGGAAATAACATGAGTAAGAAGAAAGAAAAATAATAGGATATGGTGAGCAGTCCAATTTGACAGCAATCTGTCTAAAGGAGAGTTACATTAGATAAAACTAGAAAGTTAGGTTAAAGATAGATATGGAGAGCCTTCAATGCCAAGCTAATGAGTTTATTCTTTATTCAGGAAGGCATTGGGGAATGTGGAAAGTTTTTGAGGAAAGGAGTAAAATCATCAGGGCAATGCATTAGGAAGATTACAGGGGCAGAGGTATGAAAAATGAATTGGAGAGGTAAAAGGCAGCAACACCAGTAATTACTGTTTTGTATTTTCTTTTTTGTCCAGACATATGATTTCATCAGTGAATGGAATTCCTGTTGTAGCAATGGTTCTATAATTGATAGGCTTAGAGAGTCACTTAGATAACTTAAAAGCTGTGACTCATCTCAGATCACAACTAGACAAAAAACAGAATATGAAATCAAGGAACCTCAAATCTTAGGTCAGCCATCTACCTACTGTATCATGCATTCTGTACTTTTAAGTGAATAAGTCAAGAAACACTAATTAAGCAGATGATTATGAGCAAGGTAACATACTAAGTCCTGAGGATACAGCAAAAAAGGGCAAAGAAATCCCTGCCCTCAAGGAAGTTAGAATCTAATGTGTGATTGAAACATGAAAATAACTACTCATATAGAAATGTACAGAGAAGATAGAAGGTGATCTCAGAATGGAAAACCTCTTGCAAAAGGTAGATAATGGCAACATACTGGAGATCAAATCATAGCCAAAGCAAGAAAATTCAAGAATCACTAGAACATAATGGAGCTAAAACTATGGCTTTAATAATTTAAAGAATTATTTATCTGACGTTTAAAGAGATGATGACTAAGTCAAAAGAAAGGAAATCATGATTAATCTTCATTCAGATGAATATATATATACAAGCTGTTTCAAGATTATTCTGAATATAACGTTGTTCTAAAAAATGACTGGATATTGAACTCAGGTGTTATCTTGGACCAGATACTATTTAGAATAAATTATTACCATCTTGCTGCCCTGTAGGAGAAGGAAGTCTTAAGCAACGTGATGTAGCCAAATGCATTGAATCCTGGATTTATAATCAGGAGACCTGACCCTGTGCACTGTTTATGATTAAGGGTGAGTTCCTCTCTCTGACCCTTTGTTTGGTCATCTATAAAAAATAGGATATAAATATTTTAACTATGAACTTCATAGGGTGACTGTGAGAAAGGCCCTTTGTAAACAGACATTATTGTCAGATCACTTTGAACAAGACAAAGAAAAACCCATTATTTTCGGATGGGAAATTTTAAAAATTTTTATATGTGTGGCAGGTAGAAAATTCATTGCTTCTATATATGAAGCTTCATATTGTACATCTTTTAGTAAATGCTAATTTGCGTTGATAAATTAAATTCATAAGGAGGCTTTGATTTGTCTGATGCATAGCTGATCACAAAATCAGAATGTGGGCAAGTCATAAATTTGCATGTTTTTTTTTAAATTTTTGAAGACTGTTCTACAAAGCCAGAGAAACAACTTAATTTTATTCTGACCATGAAATTTATTGTGAGTGACTCACAATGAAAGTGTGCCTCACTATATATTAATAAAAAAATCCCACAGGCCTGGCCTTTATTGAATTCTCATCCAGTGTTATTCAAAGTTATTGAGAATGTCAGTTTAAAATAAAAGGACACTCATGAGTGATTATTTATATGTCACAAAGATGCTTTGGGATTTGGAACAATTGTTTTTTAACTTAGAATGTATAGGCTACTCCTGTCAGGTCCCTGACTCATTCTTCTGTTATAGAGTATATTGTGACCTTCTTGGCACTTCTAGCCCTCAGCATCTTGGATATGTTCCAAAAGTCATGAATTCATGGAAGAAAAGACACCTGAGAATTTGGGAATTTCTCAAAATGGAAGTAAATAAATAAGTAGTAACTTCATGAACTTATATCATTTTATTGGTCCCACTCATATTCACAGACTTTCACTACAAACATGCTTGATAACTTTGACTCTGTTATGTCTCACACATAGAATTCTTTCCTTGTTCTACTCAGTCATTTACTCTATACTTCCTTTTAGGTTCAGTTTAAGACTTACCTTCTTTGGGGCAGCTAGGTGGCCCAGTGGATACAGAACTGACCCTGGAGTCAGGAGGATCTGAGTGCAAAACTGACCTCAGACACTTAATAATTACTTAGCTGTGTGACCTTAGGCAAGTTATTTAAGCCCCATTGCCTTGCCAAAAAAAAAGACATCTTTTCAAAATCTCTCCTAACAGGTTCCAGTCCCTATTACTTGCCCCCTTCAGAAGAATCCTATTACATTTGTTGTTTTAACAACACAATACAGTACTTAATAGTAAAATGTTATAGCTTTAATAAGAAGAGTGCCCTGGATATTTCCATCTGATCCCTCAAACTGCCTAGTATCATTCTCAGGAGATTATCTTTAACTTAAATATTTTTGATTAACTAACAATCTAACCTTTCAAATACTTCATTCCCTATCTCTATAGCCATCATCTCCCTCTCCTCCAACCTAGTCTTTTATCTCCATATTGCCAAGATTATATCAATGGTCTCTTGGGAGTCAGAGGAGTTTTGGTCAGAAGGCCTGAAGTTGAAATCCCCTCCTTAGCACATACTTACTTATGAGACTTTAAGCAAAAACCTTAAACTCACTGTATCTCAGTTTTCTCATCTATAAAATGAGAGGATTCAACCAGATAGTCCCTAAAGTTCTTTCCATCTCTAAATCTATAATCCTAAATTCTCTAGGTCCTATCTCTTCTTTCTTTTTATTCAATTTTGCTTTATTTTGAATCCTGAATTCACTCCCTCCACAGTGTCAAAAAACCAAGAAAGATAAAAGCCATCATAAACATAGTCAAACAAATAAATGCCTGCATTAGCCATCCCCCCAAAATTTTAAAGCCTTCAATAGCATTCTGAATCTGAATCCATCCTTTTTCAATTTAGAGGTGAGTAGCAAACTTCACCATGAGTCTTCTGAAATTGTGGTTGGTACTAACTCCTCGAATTCATTCTGCATGTTGCAAATAATACATTCTTCTATAAAGACTGCCTTCACCATGTCATTATTGAACCTGCAAGTGTTTCCCCATTACCAATCACATGAAAGCTCATCAAGTTTGCCTAACATCCTAAGCGTTCCATCAGCTAGTTCCTTTTCATTTCATTAGCCTAATTTAAGATAACTTCTCTACTCTGACCTTTCCCAAACCAATCTTTCTATGATACCAGTATCCTTACCTAAATAATCCTTTTCCCTTTCTACCAATTCATGTTCATTGTCATTTCCAAAACTGAATCGAAATCAGTTTTCTGTGGAAAGTAAATTGATTAATATATTAATTTATTTAAAAGAAATTTGTTGAGTATCCACTATGTGACAAATATCAGAACAGATCCACATGCTTAGCATTTTTCAGCATTTATAAACTTAACTTGTAACATTTAATTATTCATTAAATGATATACTGTGTAAGTGGTTTTGTACGACCTGTCTATGGTTTCTTTTTCCAGTTAGAGAACATTTTGGTTCCTTCTATTTCTTTTATTTCAATATGAGTCAACAGTATAATGTGATAGTCAAAATTACATTAAAAAAACCAAACTATTGCCTTTATGGGTTTCATTAAAGAAGACATAGTTTTTAAGAGTAAGGAGCTAATAAATAAACTATTCCTCTGTATTTTGTCCTGATCAGAATTGGACTAGAGTGATGTTCACCTGTGATTACCATAGTTTAGGGAAAACATTGATAACACAACAGGAAAGCAAACCAGAAT
This sequence comes from Macrotis lagotis, assembly GCF_037893015.1. Classification (NCBI taxonomy): domain Eukaryota; kingdom Metazoa; phylum Chordata; class Mammalia; order Peramelemorphia; family Peramelidae; genus Macrotis; species Macrotis lagotis. The sequence continues at coordinate 178,370,167 of NC_133658.1, read as the reverse complement.
GATCCTGGAGTACATGTTATACAAATGTAGTGTTATAGTAAAGAGTAGATGCCAAAGAGGGAAAAGTCCACACCCTAGTCACATCTAGTGTAACATTTTGCTTAGCTCTTAAAAAAATTTGGTTCTTTGGTGTTATTCATCAAATCCTGGGTGGGTTTTTGTTCTTCTCTTCTCAAGAAAATGGGGAGAAGAATCTGTGACAATTAAAAAGGAGGGATAGATAGGTACCTTTCTCTCCCTGAACTTTTTATGATGGGTGGTAGATGCCCTTTCTCACCCACCCTACTAGGATGTCATTTGAGATTACCTGGAAACTAAATCAGAGGTTAAGCTAAATAAAATGACCCTGGACCTCAGGGTCTTGGCTACCTCTTTGCTTTGTGTTTCTTTCATGATCACAGGTGACAAATAGTGATCATGTAATATATATTTCCAGACTCAGAGACACTCTTGTGAGTTTGAGAGATCAGAGTTCCTATTTCCTTCAGCCAGAGCATATTGGAAGCCAACAGTGTCCCAGAACCAAAGAGGATGAATGAACACCATCAGGAAAAATAACGCAATTACTGCCTTCATTTGCTAAAGAAAATGATTCTTCAGTAAATTAGTACAGAAATGAGTGGAAGGTGCAGTGCTAATTCAATAGCTCTATTTGGTCAGCTAGCATTCCATTGGATAAAAAGTAACAGAATGTACAAAATAACCCAGTCTTTGCCTATAGTCTTGCCTAAGACAGCCAACCAAGTTTCAGTTTCACAGCCCATGTAGCCACCCAGATCATCTCACTTTAATGCTCCCTTCTGGAGTCAGGAAGACTTGAATTCAAATCCAACCTCAGATACTAGATAAATGATCATTGAAACTTACATAACCTTCTTTGCCTCAATTGTCCCCATATGTAAAATGAACTAGAGAAGGAAATTCCAAATCACTCCAATATCTTTTCCAAGAAAACTCCAAATGGAGAATTAGATGTAACTGAAATAAACCAAAAAAACCAAACCAAGACATGAGTCAAATCTAATCTATAATAATAACTAGCATTTATATAATATTTAATATGTGCCAAACACTGCCAAATGCTTTACAAATATTATCTCATTTGAGTCTTATAAGACTTCTGATAAGTAGATGCTATTCTCATTTTATGTATGAAGAAACAGAGGCAAACAGAGTTTAAGTGACATCTAAGGTCACACAGTTCTTAAATGTTTGAGGCCAGATTACCTCAGGTCATCCTGACTCTAGGCCCAGCACTCAATATACTGCATCATCTAGCTATCTCCAGTATAAGGGAAGAGTATAAGAGGCAAATATAATGAGACAAAGAGAACTAACCTCATTATTTGGAGGTCAGGTGAACCTAGAGTTGAACATTCTCATACCTATCTATATGGGTCCACATTTGAAAAGATCACCTTTAGTATATCAGAGAGGACAAGGCAAAATACCCTAGCACTCCTAACCCTAGCAGCAGTTTAGTCCTTTATTACTACATAATTGGAGAAATTATAGTTGTTTATCCTGGACAAGACTCAGGGATGAGATGGTACTTGTATTCAAGTATTTGAATGACAATTATGGGGAAGAAGATATTTACTTTTTTTGTTTGACCGCCAATGGGTGAAGTTAGAGAAATGAGTGGTTGCCAATGGCAAATATAGTTTTGTTATCAGTGAACAAACTCCCTAACAATGAGAGGAATAGCAAAAAAAAAAAAGAATGGCAAGCTTTAGGAGACTGTGAATTCCAATTTCATTAAGTCATTTAATAAACATTCATTAAGTACTTACTATGCTTCAAATACTGTCCTAGAGACAGAGGATTGAAATGAAGCATAAAACCCAAAATTAAAAAAAATATCAGATCTCAAGTTTTTATTGCAATATGGGGAGAATTTTGAGAGGTGTCATAAAGCAACGGATTATCATGCCCTTTCCATTGGAAATGTAGTATGTTTTTTAAAGATTGTTTCCAAGGCAAGGGCAAGACTTAGAAGAGATGTGGTGAAATATGGGTACAAGGCAGGAATGATAGACAACAATCAACACACTGGGCAAGAATTCTGGTACTTATCTAGATGTTAGGAGAAACATTGTGGCATGCTAGACAAAGGGAATTGAGATGAGTTTCCATTCTTCCAAAAATCAGAACAACTAAGCTTCTTGAAAGGGTCAAAGTGTTTCAGAAAAGTCTGGAAAACTTGCATGAATTGATGCCAAGTGAAGTAAGCAGAATCTAGATAACATTGTACACATTAACAGCAAAAATTTGTGATGATCAACTATGATGAAATTAGCTCAACTGATCAGTTCAGTGATCAAGGACAAATCTAAAAGACATGGGTGGAAAATGCCAGTCCACATTCTGAAAGAAATTAAAAATAAAAAATTATGTGGTCTGGATGCATAATATTTTTACTTTGTAAAACTTGATTTTTGGGATTTCCAACCAAAATGGCTGAGAGAAGACCAGCTCTGTGCTAAAGTTTCCTGATCTTCCCTCATATATAATATGAAACAAACCTCAACATAAATTAAATTGACAAAGCCCAGAAAGAGAAGCTGGGAGAAGAACATCTACCTCAAGTTTTGTCTTCCAAGTTCAGGGGTAAGACTGGGAGCAGAGGGCAGACTTTGCTGGGTGCACAGGATAGGGCGAAAGTCTTATAGTCTGAGTGTGGGACTTGCCTGATTAGCAGCAGCCAAAAGCCTGAGAGCAAGATTGGCCTGATTAGCTGTGAGGACGTGGGACAATTGGTGAGCAGAGGCATTGGTTCTGGCACTGATGGTCTGGAACTTGTTGACAGGACTGTAGGGTGAGTTCAAGCATGGGAGAGTTATAGACATCAATTCCTGGGCTCCTCTGGTCTGGAGGAACTCATAATAGATGGCTTCATTTCAACTGATGCCTCTTCTCAGAACAAACACAATTACAGCCCATCTCCACCCCAGGCTCACCTGCAAGCAGCAGAGCTCGCTCAGCTGTGAACAGGGAGAGCAATTACCTTGCCCTAAGGCAAAGCCTACCATTGTTCAAAGATAAAAGTATTCATCAGCTTCAAACACCCCCTCCAGGCCAAAGGAGAGGTCCTCAAATCAAGGTCACAGATACTCCAGAGAAAGCAACCAGGACAACCTACTGCTCCACCCACTTGGAGTTACTAAACCCAGTGAGTAAAGTCTCTAGGGTTCTCAACACCAAACCTCTATGAATGAGGCCCTCCCCAACACAAGGTCTTAGGAAAATGAAGAAAGGCCAGCGAAGGAGGGTCCATAGAAAAATTCCTAGAAGGAAAATCCCCTAACTCAGAGAGACCTAGAACCTCTGAGGAGAATATGATTTGGTTTCCAGCACAGAAAAACTTCCTTGAAGAAATCAGTAAGAGTTTAAAAGTCAATTGGAAAATTTGGGAGAGAAAATTGACCTTTTGAAACAACCAAATCCTTGTAAAATGCAAACGGACAAATGCAAAAAGAAAATAATTCTTTCAAAACCTCAACTGATCAAATGGAAAACTCTTTCAAAACCAGAAATTACCAACTGGAAAAGGAGTTGTAAAATGTAAAAGTAGAACATTATTCTCTTAAAAAAAGAATCTATTAAACAAACAAAAAATCAAAAAAAAAAAGAAAAGAAAATGTAAGATATTTCATCAGGAAAACCATTGACATCAATAACAGATCAAGAAGGGACAACCTGAGGATTATAGGTCTTCATGAAAACACTTAACAGAAAAAAAAGCCTGGACTTAATATTACAGGATTTAGTGATGGAAAACTGCCCTAAAATCATGGAATCAGAGGGCAAAATAGTTATTCAAAGAATACATTGATCTCTTCTGGAAAAAGATCCTACAATGAAAACACCAAGGTATGTTGTGCCAAATTCCAGAATATCAGATAAAAGAGAAAATCCTGCAAGCATCCAGAAAGAAACAAGTTAGACAGCATTGAGACACAGTAAGGATTACACATGAGCTGGCTGCATCAAAATTAAGGGATCAAAGGACCTGGAATGAGATATTCAGAAGAGAAAAGGAACTTAGTATGCAGCCTAGAATCCACTACCAAGCAAAACTGAGCCTTCTCTTCCAGGAGCAAATATGATCATATAACAAAATTGGAGACTTCCAACATTTCTTGATGAAAAAGCCAGAGCTAAAAAGAAAATCTGGACATCAAATAGGAGGCTCAAGATACATATGAAAAGATAAAAAAAGGTAAAGGAAAAAACTTCAATCCAATAAGATGAAACTGGCTATATTGCTACCTGGGAAAAAGACTCTAAAAATTCTTGAGAATTGTAACTCTGTTAGAGAGAATATTCTTAGAAGTGATAGACACTCATGAATTTTCTGTGACTCAGATAGAAGGATTTAAAAACAATACCTTTTTAAAATGGGGGGAGACAGTAAGGATACATGAGGATGGAGGAGATTGAATGGGGTAAGTCTCATTACATTAAGAGGTAAAAAAGACATATTATCATAGAGGGGAAGAAGAGAAGAGATGAGAAAACAATTGAATATTCCTCTCATCAGACCTGGCTTAAAGTTAACTTACACACACACACACACACACACACACACACACACACACACATTCAGTTAAGTTAAGAAAATTAAAGAAAATTATCTTAATTTTCAAGTAATAAAAGGGGAAAAGAGTAGGGGAGCAATGGGGAGGGGGAAAAGAGGAACTATCAAAGGGAAGGGAATGAAGAAGGGGAAAAGGGGAAAGGGGAAAGGGAAGGAAGTTTGATATAGGAGTGAAAACACACTGAAGGTGGTGGTATTCAGAAAAAAATACTGGGAAACATGGATAAAGGTGAAAAAAGAGGGGAATACAAATACAGGGAAGATAGCATAGAGGACAATAAAGAGATAGTAATTAAAACTTTGAATGTTAATGGGATGAATCATCCCTTAAAATGAAAGCAAATAGCAGAGTGGATTAAAAACCAGAATTCTACAATATGCTGCTTACAAGAAACTCATTTGAAGCAGAGAGATACATATAGAGGAAAGGTAAAAGGTTGGAGGAAAATATATTTTGCTTCATCTTAAGTGAAAAAAGCAGGGGTAACAATCCTTATCCCAGACAAAACAGCTACAAAAATAGAGTGATAAGGACAGAAACTATATTCTCCAAAACTTTACCATAGACAATAAAGTAATTTCGATACTAAATATGTATGCACCCAATGGTATAGCATCAAAATTCTTAGAGGAGAAATTGAAAGAGTTACAGGAGGCAGATATAGACAGCAAAACTCTACTAGTGGGAGACCTCAACATCCCACTCTCAGATTTAGATAAATCAAATCATAAAAAAAAAAAAACAAGAAACAAGTCAAGGAGGTAAATAGATTGTTAGAAAACCTAGATATGATAGACTTATGGAGGAAAATGAATGGGGATAGAAAGGAATTTATTTTTTTTCTGTAGTACATGGCACTTACTTTAAAATAGACCATATACTAGAGCATAAAAACTTAATGATCAGGGCGGCTAGGTGGCACAATGGATAAAGCACCGGCCCTGGATTCAGGAGTACCTGGGTTCAAAGCCAGTCTCAGACACTTAATAATTACCTAGGTGTGTGGCCTTGGGCTAGCCACTTAACCCCATTTGCCTAGCAAAAACCTAAAAAAAACCTTAATGATCAATTGGAGAAAGGCAAAAATAATGAATACATCTTTCTCAGTTCAGAATGCAATAAAAATCATATGCAATATTGGGCCAGAGAAATATAGACCCAAAACTATTTGGAAACTAAAGAACCTCATTTTAAAAACTGAGTGGATCAAACAACAAATTATAGAAAGAAATTATTATTTCATCCTAGAAAATGACCATAATGAAATGACATACTAAAACCTATGGGATTCACTCAAGGTGGCTGACAGGAGATATATTACATCTTTAAATGCTTACATGAATCAATTAGACAAAGAAAAATCAATGAACTAAATATGCCACTTAAGAAATTATGGAAAGAACAAATTAACCCCCCAATTAAAAACTAAATTAGAAATTCTAGAAATTAAAGGGGAAATTGTAAAAATCGAAAGCAAGAATATCATTGAACTATAATTAAAACCAAGAGTTGATTTTATGACAAAACCAATATAATTGATACACCTCTGGTCAATTTTATTTTAAAAAGGAGAAAACCAAATTTCTAGTATCATAAATGAAAAAGGTGAACTCACCAAAATAAGTAGGGAATTAAAGTATATATACAGAATTATTTTGCCCAACTCTATGCCAATAAATTTGATAATTCAAATGAAAATGATTAATGTTTTCAAAAACACAAGTTGCTCAGGTTAAATTAAGAGGAATTTAAATACCTAAACAACCCTATCTCAACAACAGAAATTCAACAAGCCATTATTGAACTCTCTAAGAAAAAAATCTCCAGGGCCAGATAGATCCACAATTAATCCTATCAAACACTTAAGGAACAATTGATTCCAATTCTATATAAACTCTTTGGAAAAATAAGTGAAGACAGAACTCTGCCTGTCTCTTTCTATGACATCAATATGGTACCGGTACCTAAACCAGGAAGAGTTAAAACAGAGAAAGAAAATTATACATCTATATCCCTGATGAATATAGATGAAAATATCATAAATAAAATCTTATTAAAAGGTTTACAACAAGTTATCACTAGGATAATGCACTATAACCAAGTAGGATTTATCCCAGAAATGTAGGTTTGGTTGCATATTAGAAAAACTGTAAGGGCAGCTAGGTGGCTCAGTGGATAGACCACGGGCCCTGGAGTCAGGAGTACCTGAGTTCAAATCTGGTCTCAGGGACTTAATAATTACCTCGTTTTGTGGCCTTGGGCAAGCCACTTGACCCCATTGCCTTGCAAAACCTAAAAAATACTGTTAGTATAATTAATTATATCAATAACAAACTTGTCATGTAAAATGATTATATCAATAGATGCTGATAAAGCTTTTGACAAAATACATCACCCATTCTTACTAAAAACATTAGAGAGTATAAGAATAAATGGATTGTTCCTTAGAATAATGAGCAAACTATATCTGAAACCATCAAAAAGCATTATATGCAATGGGGATAGGCTAGATGCACTCCCAATAAGATCAAGGATAAAACAAGGATGTCCATTATCACCACTACTATTCAATATTATATTAGAAATATTAGCTTCAGCAATATGAGAAGAAAAAGAAATTTGAAGGAATTAGAACTGGGAAGGAAGAGACAAAACTCCCACGCTTTGCAGATGAAATAATGATATACCTAGAGAATCCCAAAAACTCATCTAAAAAATATTAGAAATAATTAATGACTTTAGCAAAGTCTGAGGATATAAAATAAATCATCATAAATATTCAATATTTCTACATATATGACTAGCAAGATACAGCAGAACTAGAAAGAGAAATCCCATTCAAAGTAACTTCAGACAATACAAAATACCTGGGAGTCTATCTGACAACATAGATTCTAAAACTTTTTGTAAACAATTACAAAACCCTTCTAACATAAATAAAGTCAGATTTAAATAACTGGGCAAATATCAATTGCTCATGGATAGACTGAGCAAATATAATAAAAATGGCAATGTTATCCCAACTAAGCTACATATTTAGGGCCCTAGCAATCAAAATTTCAAAAAATTTCTTTACTGAATTAGAAAATAGTTGCATGTAAATTCATATGAAAAAATAAAAAGTCAAGAATTTGCAGTGATTCAATGAAAAAAAAGTGCAAAAGAAAGTGGCTTGGCCTTACCAGACCTGAAATTATATTATAAAAGCATCAGTCATCAAAACTGTTTGATATTGGCTAATAAATAGAGTCTTGGATCAGTGGAATAGACTAGGTGCAATAGTAGGAATTAATTATAGTAATCTGTTGTTTGATATACTCAGAGTCCAGCTATTGTGAAAAAAACTTTCTACAAAAAAAATTGTAGGTAAAATTTGAAGTTAGAATGGCAGAAACTTGTATTAGGCCGACACCTCACACCCAATACCAAGATAAGATCAAAATTAATACAGGATTTAGACATAAAAAAACATATTACAAGAAAACTAGGTAATTAAGGAGTTCTATACCTGTCAGATCTATGGACAGGGATGCAGTTTATGGACAGAGATGGAGAACATGATTAAAAACAAGCTAGATAATTTTGAATGAATTAACTAAAAAAGCTTTTGCTTTTTTAAGCCACAAAGCCACTGTAACCAAGATCAAAAGAAATGTAGTAAATTGGGAAACAATTTTTACAACTAGTATTTCTGACAGAGGACTCATTTCTATAATATACAGAGAACTGAGTCAAATTTTTGAAATAACAAGCAATTCCCCAATTGACAAATGGTCAAAGGATATGAAAAGGCAATTTACTGTTAAGAAAATCTAAGTGATCCATAGAAATATGAAAAATCGCTCTAAATAATTACTTATTAGAGAAATGCAAATTAAAGCATCTCTGAGTTACCACCTCACACCTCCCAGACTGGCCAATATGATCAGAAAGGAGAATGATCATTGTTAAAAGGGATATTGGGAATCTGGGACACTAACGCCTTGTTGGTAGAACCTGGAACTCATCTAACCTTTCTGGAAAGCAATTTGGAATTACACTGAAGGGTCAATCAAAATGTGTACACGCTTTGATCCAGTTAAACCACTATTATGTCTATCCCCTGAAGAGATTATGAAAAAAGGTAAAAACATCACTTGTACAAAAATATTTATAGGAACTCTGTTTGTGGTGGGAAGGAATTGGAAGTTGAGTTTATGTCCTTTAATTGGGGAATGGCTAAAGAAATTGTAGCATATGTAAGTTATGGAATACTACTGTTCTATTAGAAACTAGAAGGGATGGGAATTCAGAGAAGCCTGGAGAGATTTGCATGAACTGATGCTGAGCAAGATGAGCAGAACCAGAGGAACATTGTTCACCTTAACAGCAACATGGGTGGGGGTAATCAACCTTAATGGACTTGCTCATTCCATCAGTGCAACAATCAGGCACAATTTTGGACTATTTGTGGTGGAGAATACCATCTTTATCCAGGGAAAGAATTGTGGAGTTTTAACAAAGACCAAAGACTATTACCTTTCATTTAAAAAAAAACCATTATCTTTTTAAGTAATTTTGCTATCTCTTATACTTTATTTTTCTTCCTTAAGGATATGGTTTCTCTCTCAGAACATACAACTGAGATCAGTGTGTACCATGGAAACAATGTAAAGACTAACACACTGCCTTTTGGTGGCAGGGGGAGAAGCAAGATTAGGGGAAAAATGTAAAAACTCAACATAAATAAAATATTTTTTAAAAAGATTTGATTTTTCTTTCTCATGTTTTCTGCCTTTAGTTCTGATGCTTCTTTCACAATATGACTAAAATGAAAATGTGATAAACATGATTGTACATGTATGCCCTTTTTCAGTTTGCTTGCTGTCATTCATAGGGAAGGGGGAGAGAAGAGAGGGACGTAGAAAACAGAGAGTTCAAAGGGCTGTTTGCTCAGTGTATTATAAAGAGAATTTCACTCTTCCTTGCTTTCTCTAATCTTTTCCAATCATATCTAATAAAATTCCATTTTGTATACTAATATATAATAAAAATTGATTCCAGATAATTATCATCCAGTGTGTGTTTTTACTTGCAATGTATTTAGTGGGAACAGGGATCCCTGCCAAATAACTAAATAAAGTGTATTGTTAGAGGAAACTATTTGAACCTGAGACATTCATAATCACCACAAGGGAAAGAAAACAAAGAAAAACCTTTGCACTTTTTGCAAAGAAAAAAATGGTCTTTGCACTGAGTAAGAGAAAATTCCAAAGAGACAGTGAAGGAACCTTAGAAAAATAAATAGACAGGAGGTTTCAGGTAAGTTCAATCCAAAAATTCAAATTAACATCATTCTAGAAAACTTATTAATTTAATTGCTAAGCTTCTCTGAGTAAGATTTTAAAGGTCATAAATAAGTCGAGAAGTGAAGTATTATGGGAAAAAAACATGGTTTGATTGTATCTAGAAGAGTCCAGTTTTCTCACAAATACCCAAGTAGAGCTCTAAAAATTCAACTGAAATGATAAAGAAAATTTAAAGACTCAGTTAAAGATAAGAATTTGTAAAAAGTGATAAAAATATACACATATGTATAAAACTAAACCAATTCAGTAATTGGCCTATCTCAGGAGAAAGAGTATGTTTGCATTTAACCTGACTCACAGGAAATGAAAATAATAGGTTAAGGAGAACAAGCAAATTACTTAATTTACAGGTGACAAGTGTTAGGAAACACCTCTCTCACTAACTTTTGATTTTAGAGAAGAGAAAGAAGGGATGGAAGGAGGGAGGGAGGAAGGGGGGGGAGAGAGAGAGAGAGAGAGAGAGATAAAAAAGTAGTATAACCATGAATGTGAACAGAATGAACTCTCATATAAAATGAAAAGTGGACAATAGAAAGCATTAAAAAAGCCTAATCCTACAAATACTTCATTAGAACCACACTAACATAAAGATGCACATAGAGCAAAAATAAGAGGACAAAGAAGAATTTATTATACTTCATATAAATTCAAAAACGGATTTTAATCACAACAATAAAATAGACATAAGATAGAATACAAAAATATTCTTAAGGGTACCATAAAATATGAAATATCTATCACATATATGCATATGCATGTAAATATATGTTCAAAGTTTACATAGCTTATAAATAGTTAGAAGTTCATTGGTAACATACATACTAAAGCTATTGTGGGGGGGTCTATAATTAAATCTTCTCAGAGCTATATAAATCTGACAAAAAAGCTAAGGAAGAAGTTAAGGAGATGAAGATAATTTTCTTCTCTCAAATCTATATAATTTCAACAAAAAGACAAACAAGAAAAAAGTCAATATGAAGAGTATATTTTTAAAGTTGGATATGATAGGTCTCTGGTTTTTGCAAAATGGCAATAAAAAGGCTTAGTCTTGTTCTCATCTTCACATAACACTTTGCCAAAAAAATTTGGAATCTCCTAAACACATACAGGAAAAACAATGAAGTATAAAACACATCCTTTCCTGACCATAACAAAATATAATTATATTAAAGGGCCTTTGAAGAAACAATTAAATTAATTAGAGAGTAAATAATTGAATTCTAAATAAACAGTGAGCCAAAGAGTAAATCAGAGAAATAATAATGTCAGCACATAAAGTGGCAATAATAGTGCAAAATACTAAAACTTTTGGGATGCAGCCAAAGCATCCTAAGGAAGAGAAAGGACAAATTAATGAATTGTGGATGCAATCATAAAAAAATTAGAAAAGTTACACATTCAAGAAATGTTCAAAATGACTATAAAATTTATAAAATATTTGGAAATCTATTTATAAAGACATTCAAATAGTGAGCCTTTTATTCCAGAGGTTATATATTTGAAAATCTATAATGCTATATACATGCATATGTGTATGCATATATACTACATGCATATATGTGTGTACACATAAATATATTCATGCATGAAGCACATGCCTGTGTCTATGCATGTGTTTATATGTGTGTATAAATACATGTATAAATATATCTATATATTTACATAGGCATATGTATATGTAATAATAATATGGAAACACTAAGGACTTAATAAATATTATCTGATTCGATCCTCACAATAGCCTTGGGAGGTAGATGATAATATTATCTCCAATTTATATTTAACAAAAAGGCAAACATAGATTCCTTGACAAACTCAGGGTCACATAAAGAGGAAACATCTGAATCTATCTAACTCTGTGTCTATATGTGTGCACTGTATTTGTATGTATACAGATATATAAACCATTTGAATATGTATTTGTATATGTATACCTATATATTTGTGTATGTATACCTATACATATTTGTGTATGTATACCTATATATTTCTGCATTTGGTAAAACATAACACTTCTCACTCTGTTTTGCTTACAGTTAAAATGGAGAGATTTGTTATTATTAAGTCATTTCAGTTGTGTCTGGCTGTTTATGCTCCCATTTGGGGTTTATTTGGTTTTTTTGGCAAAGATACTGGAGTGATTTCTCATTTCTTTTTTTTTCCACATCAGGAAACAAGTAAACAAGGTTAAGTGACTTGCCTGGGGTCACAGACCTGATAAGTTTCAGAGGTTGGATTTGAACTTAGATAGATGAGCCTGACTGATTTCAGCCTTGTATCACTATCCACTGTATCACCTGGCATTAAGGTAAATATAATAAGAAGATATAAAAAACTGGGTTGAATTATCAGCCATAAAAAGAACTCATTACTGGGACAATTTTTGGAGAAATGTCTATACTTGATAATTCCAGGGATCTACCCACTACTCTGCGCTATTCAACATTATTAGTGACAATGATGAAAATATAAGTGCCATGTTGTCCAATTTTGGAGAAACCAATAATGTATTAGATGACTGTGGTCTTGACAGACTGAAACAATTGTTCAAACCATATAAGATGAAATTTAATAAGGATAAATGCAAGGTTCCATACAATTTTTAAATATTCATAAATAACAATTATTGAAATTTGGTTCTTACAAAGAACCAACTTTTCATGGTATTTCTAATATTCATACAAGATAGTAGTAAGGAACTATCCAAATAAGTTATGTTATTCCTGGTTTTACCAAGATAGTACAGTTTTAAATAAGGTAGGCAATCATTCTCTTATACATAGTCCTGGTCTAATCTATGATTTTATGTTTGAATATCACATTTCGGGGAAGACATGGGCAAGTTTCAACATGAAGTGGACAATTGGAGTGGGAGATTGAAGAACATGCTGAATAAGGATCTGTTTTCAGAAAGTATGGAGGGGGGGGAGTGTAGGAGACAATTTAACCTGGAGAAAAGAAGACTTAAAGAAGACATGTTGACTGATCTCAATTATCTGAAAGACTATCACATTGAAGATATATTAATCTTGATTTATGATTGATATTTTATTTTCCCAAATGCATGTTATGAAAGTTTTTTCAACATTCATCCATATGCATATGTATATTTTTAAGTTACAAAATTTCCTTCCACCCTCCCCAACCCCTCCCCTCCGCAGGCAACAGCCAGTTTAGTATTTGTAAATATATAATTTTGATAAACATGTTTACAGATTAGTAATTTTGGTATAAGGAATTAGGATTAAGGGAAAGAGAAACCTAAAAGATACTTTTTATAAAATGTTCATCAGATTCTGAAGATTTTTTGGTTTTGTTTTGTTCTGTTCTGTTTTTCTTCCTATGTACAGGGATAGCAATGTCCATAGTCGGTCTAATATGGTTGTCCTAACTGATTAATCTTGTTTTGCCTGGTTTCAAATGGCAGAATTAGAAGCAGTCATGAGTGTAAGTTTCAAGAGACAAGCAGTAAAAATTCCTAATAAAAATAGACTTCTCCAAAAGGGGAATGAGCTATCTTTTGGAGGTCTACTCTTCAGCAGAGGGTAAATGAATGGGTGTACATTAAATATGTGCAGACAGAGTTCTGTTTCAAGAACAGGTCAGACTAATTAGCCCCTGAGGTCCCTCCTAACCTTTAGATTCTGTGACTCCATGAAGCCAAAAGAACTTGTTTTCAGATTTAAAGTAAATCTAGTTTTGGTTCTGATGTATCTGGCAATGGATCAAGGTTTTCTTTCCATTTACCTTTTTGACCTGGAAAAAAAGTAAGACAGAGTGTTTCCACAGAGAAAACAGAGTGTGGAAAATTACTTGCAAACTCAGTGGAAAGTTTTCTGGCTGGTGAAAATGTTGACAACCCCATGAATGTATCAACTCAATGTACCATGGCTAAGCTAGGTTGGATAACTGGAAGTCATCCTCCATACTGCTGTGTAGAATCAGCCATTCGGAAGTATAACATTGTGTGCTTTGGGGCAAGAGCCAATATCCATATATACTGCATTTGTTTGTCAGTGCCTTTGTATTTTAAAAAATGTTAAGAATGATGGAGAATAAAATCTTTCCTAAATCCACCCTCTCTGCTCTTTTCAGAGACAAGAGCATTTCAGGTTAACCTCCATTTTAGGTTCTCTGTACTTACCAAAAGCAACCTCCCTTAAAATTGCACCTTTCAATATCTATATGTATACATAAAATATATTCTAGAACAGTTGAATGGTTAGAATAAAGAATGACTTGCCTTTCACTCAGTCTAGAGGAGTAAATGGCTATTGTTCAATTAATTTTTTTTCTATTATGGAAAACTTTTTCAGCAGCTGGACCTCTTATAACAGATGAGGGTAAAAATTCAGAATGAGATTTTCTCAAAGAAAGTTAAATTCCCTTGTTTTTAAACTGTAAAAGAAAAAAGGGGCTGATTTTATTTATTTGTTTAGGGCTTTGCTTTTGAATTTCATTCTTTTGTTGTTGCTGTTGGTAGTGGTGATGGTTTGGTATAAAGAGAATTTTTCCTCAGAAATCAGTCGCAGCTTCTTAGAAAAGCACCACTATTTTTATGAAGCTGATGGGCTCTGGGAGCAGAACCATTAACATTGTGAGAATGATTAAATTTTCTTTTTTTCCTACCCTGTGAAAGGACATTACAAAAAAAATAATGATTCCATCAACTTTCCAGCTCTCCTCACAAGTTTAGTATAACATCTAAGTCTTCTTTCCAGATCACCTCAGTCAGTTGGAGAAAAGCCAAGTATTCATTTTAACTTTTTTTATTGTGAGAGAAAAAATGGGCTGAGAACCATTTTAAGATGCTTCTAGAAACTATTTTACCATTCATGTGATCAATTACTCATAATCATCTCATATTGTCACCAGTTTTCAAGGTCTAATTTTTTCTCTTGGTTTGGCCAATCTTTAACCTTTTCTGACCATTTTAGTCATAATGCACCAAGACTGAAAAGCAGATAATATCAAAAATTTGGCAAGTATACACTAGGTGATTAATTTTTTTATTAATAGAATACTGTCTTTAATCAAATTCTTTGGATTATTTAATTCATACAAGATTCTACAGGTGATAGTTTGTATTTAGTTTTAATATCTCAACTTATAGGAAATGCTATATCATTAGCAAAGCCTTAGCAGGAATTCTTAAAATTGAGCATGGGAATCTATTGAGTCCCTGTCTGGACTCTTATTTTGAGTCCTACTTCTGGACTCCCTCAATCTTCCCTAGGCGACTATTGGAGGGGCAGGAGACAAGGATGACAAGGGAGACAAGCGAGACAAGGGAGACGAGGGAGACAAGGATGACAAGGATGAGACAAGGGAGACAAGGGAGACAAGGGAGACAAGGGAGACAAGGGAGACAAGGGAGACAAGAGAGACAAGAGAGACAAGTACTCCATCAAGATCTCCAAGTGTTCTGTTTATTTAACAAAACACCAGTGCTTAAATACCTTCCCAGGCTCTAATCCACTTCCACTCCCATTTCACTTAGTAAGATAGGACTCTGGTGCTCAAGGACACCAGGTAAAGATAATTTACAGTGTTCCCACACACAACAGTCCCTAAAAGGAATCAATGGCCTTTTCTTAGTTCTCATTCTCCTTGACTTTTCTGTAGCCTTTGACACTGTAGATCACTCTCCTTTCCTTAATACTTTCTTCCCCCTAGGTTTTCAGGACACCACTCCCTTCTCATTCTCCTTATCTATCTGACCCTACCTCATAATTTGTTGGACCTTCCTACATATTACATCCTCTAATTTTAGATGTCCCAAGAGCTCTGTCCTAGGTCCTTTCTCTTCTCCCTCTATATCAATTCATTTGGTGATGCCATCAGCTCCCATGGATTTAATTACCTTTTCTATGCTGATGAGTTTAGATTGTACCTCTCTGTTGACTTTCAATCTTAAATCACCAATTGCCTTTCAGACATCAAGAACTGGAGACCAATAGATATCTAAAATTCAATGAATCTAAAACAGAACTGATTATCTTTTCCCCTGAACCTTCCCCACCTTCAGCTTTTCTATTACTGTAGAGAGCAATACCATCCTCAAGTTCCTCAGTCTTGAAACCTAGGTGTCTTCCTGGATTCCCCACTATCTCTTACTACCATTACCCTCCATATTTAATTCTTTGCCAATGTTATCCATTTCTCCTTTGCAATATCTCTCAGATATGTTCCCTTCACTGTTCTCTGACACTGATACCATTCTGGTAACAACCCTCATCACCTCACACTTGAATTATTGTAATGGTTGGTGGGCCAGTCTACCTGGAGTCTTGTGCCTACTCACCCACTAAAGTAACTTTCCTGAAGTGAAGAATGTTCACCCCAGGTGCCCTCTCTAATCAATAAAGTCAGGTATGTCCCTATAGCCTCCAGGACCAAATTCAAAATTATCTGTTTGACATAAAAAGACATTCATTTCATATTTTACTCCTTGCCATGAACTAACTGTTCATTGCAGTGATACTAACTTCCTGGCTATTCTAGAAGCAAAAAACACTTCATCACTTGGTTCTTAGCATTTTCTCTGGTTGTCCACCATGCTTGGAATGTTTCCTCTCATCTTCTCTGCCTACTGACTCCTTTGGTTTCTTTTAAATGCCAACTTAAAAAGCATCTTCTATACGAAGCCTTTTCTAACCTCTTAATTCTTTATATAGCTCATTTGCATCCATTAATAAATAGATGCAAATAATATATATCTATATAAGTGATATATAGATATATAAATATATAGTCTCTCCCCCTAGATAAAGAGCTCCTTGAGGGCAGGAATTATTTTTTTTGTTTAATCTTCAGACTCAAGAATAGTTTCTGACACAAAATAAGCCCTTAATAATGTTTATGGACTAAGCTTTAGCATTTGAAGTTAATTATACATTCTACATTTTGAACAAACGTCTTCTAAGGAAATCTCCCTACAACTGTTAGTGTTTTGGACATTGAAAACAGATGAGTTTGCCTAAATAAAGGACAGAAAGGAAGAAACAGATGTGTATTAAGGAGCTACCATGTGTAAGGTATTGTGGTTTTAAAAATTTGCAAGACTTTTTATAAATATTTTATTTGATTCTCACAAGAAGCCTATGAGGGAGGTTCTAGTATTTTCCCCATTTAAAGATGAAGAAACTGAGGCAGACAGAGGTTATGTGCCTTGCTCAGGATCATGCAGCTAGTAAGGATCCAAGGTTCAATTTGAACTAGGGTTTTACTAATTGCAAGTTCAGTGCTCTATGCAGTTTACCACCTAGCTGCTAATTATAGAAAAATTAAATTAATTATTCGTGGAAGGTGGTTCCTGGAAAGCTAATGCTAGAAGTGGACTTGGAGCCTACAAATAAGAATTTCAGTCTACAAAATATATAGTATAAGGAATCTTCCTCATAATTTTCCATGCAGGTCTAGAAAGCTTTTTTATATTTTACTTACCTAGTATTTGATCAGGTCTTAGACTATATAGTCAATTCATATCTGACACTATGACATAAAGCCTAAAGAAAGAATTATTCATATATCTGACTAACCACCAAACCATATAAGGAAGAAATTAATCATATTGACTTGATTATATGTGATATTGTTTTCATGATTTCATTTGCTTCAGTCATGTCTGACTTTTTTGTGAGTGGCAAATACCATTTCTTTTCTTTAGTTACATACCATATAGAGTCTCAAGAACTAAACAATAAAACCCTGGATTGTTACAAACAATTCCAAGGGAGTAAAAGTTTCTTAAAAAAACAACTTTGATGACTCTTATTTTCTTAATCTAGAGAGTTAGAACAAATCACTATGTATTTCAGTATGGATAATTCCTCTCAGTTTCCTTCTGGCTTATGGCTTCCAAATACCATTCTTTGTGGGTCTGCCAGGGACAGCAAAAAGTTAAATGTTATTTTTCTGGTGTTTCAATGAGACATTTTCTTCAGAAGGCAAAACTGGTTATTTGCTTGCTCCCACAAGGCTCAGTAAGACCACATGGATAGAAATGTAATTCTTAGGTGCCTCTCCAAAATAACATCATATCTTGCAATGGAAAACTAGCACCATTAATTTCTCTTATAACTTTCCTAGAGCCCTGCTTACTGAAAAGTCCACTTACCTTTATTTGTAGGCATAAATGGTCAAGTGCTCTCCATTTTGGAAGCCATTAAACATGTCAGGGAAGCTTACAAACAGTTGCCCAGGAAAATCATGAATTCTCTTCACTTTGACAGACTGACATAATGCTTTGATATAAAAGACAAGAAAGAAGGAAAAGTTATTGTATGTGTTGATTTTCTGGAGGTGAAATAAATATTGACATTATGTTACACATAACACATAGAAGAGTTCAATCCTAGGTAAAAATAATGAAATGTATCTCCTATACCCCCAGTCTTCATTTTTCTATCTCCTTTCAGTGGGCTTTTTTATAATGTCCTCCAGCCCCTACTTGATCCTCTTCCAGTTAGGTAAACATGGCTTGAATATTCTATGTTTATTCCAAAAAAAAGAAAAAAGAAAGATCAAGAGACAGGAAAAGAAGGAAGGAAGGAAAGAAAGAAGGAAGGGAAGGAGGGAGGGAGGGAAGGAGGGAAGGAAGGAAGGGAGAAAGGGTGGGGGAGGGGACAGGAAGGGAAAGAAGGAGAAGGGAGGATGGAAAGAAGGAAGGGAGGAGGGAAGAAGGGGAGAGAGAGAGGAAGGGGGAGAGGGAGGAAAAAGGAAGAAGAGAGAAGAAGGAGGAAGGACGGGGAAGGGAGGGAGTGAGAGAGGGAGGGCAGAGGAGGAGGAGGAGGGAAGAAAGGGAAGAAGGAGGGAAGGGGAAGTAGAAAAGGGAGTAAAGAAGGAGGGAATGAAGGGAGGAAGACAGGAAGGGAAAAGGGAAGAAAGAATTAGAAGAAAGGGAGAGGGAGGGAGGGAAAAGAGGAGTGAAAGAAGAAAGGAACGAAGGAAGGGGAAGGGAGGAGTGAAGAAAGTGGAGAAAGGAGGGAGAAAGAGGACAGAAAGGAAAGGACAGGAGAGGACAAGAGAAGAGAGGAAGGAGAAGAAAAAGGAAAAGAAAAGGAAATAAAAGGAAAGGAAAGGAGAATAGAGGAAAGAGATGTAGAAAAGAAAGAATAGAAGAAAGGGAGGAAGAATGAAAAGAAAAGGAAAGAATGAAGAAATTAAATTAATTAATGAAAGAAACAAATAGAAAAATAAATTGTCTATTAGATAATAGATAAGTTAGAAGTGACTGAACCTGACCAATGCTATTGATTCTATTAAGAAGTGAATTTGAATCAGAGGCTCAGAACTGAAAGGCATCCCAGAGACCATGTAGTTCAGCCTTTAGCTGAATGAGAATTCCTTCTGCAATATCCCAGACAAGTGGTCATTCAACCTTAATTATTTTCAGTAAGAGAGTGACATACAAAACAGCCCCTTTTGTTGTGGAATGACTCAAATCATTTAGAAATGTTTCTTTAAATCAAGCTTAAATTTGCCTCATTGAAACTTACACCCTTTACTCATAGTTCTATAAGTAAAACTTTTCAAAAACTTGAAAACAATTATCACAAACCCATTGTATCTACCTAACTTTTTCCTTTTTAAAAATGTATTTATTTATTTTCATTGATTTGCACATGTGTATTTTTAAATTTCAAAATTTCCTTCCACCCTCTCTTCCCACCCCCCTGTTCTCAGTGGCAAACAGTCAGGTTAGCATTATACATATATATTTTGATACACATGTTTACAGATTAGTAATTTTCAGTATGAGGAATTAGGATTGAGGGAAAGAGATACATAGATCATTTTCATAGTGTTCATCAGATCTGAAGAGTTGGGTTTGTGTGTGTATGTGTGTGTGTTTGTGTGTGTGTGTCTGTGTGTATTTTTTTTATTTTTTTCTTCCTCTGGATAGATATAGCATTGTTCATAGCTGGTCTAATACAATTGCCCTCTCTCTGGACTGCTGAGAGCAGCTGCTTCCATCAAGGAAGGTTGTTCATTTCACAGTGTTGTTATTGTGTACATTGTTCTGTTGGTTCTACTCCCTTCACTCAGCATCAGATCCTATAAGTCATTCAATGCTTTTCTAGAGTCTGGCCATTTATGGTTTTTATAGAACAATAGCATTCCACAATAATCATGTACCATAACTTGTTTAGCCATTCCCCAATTGGTGGGCATCCCCTCAATTGCCAATTCTTTGCCACTACAAAAAGAGTTGCTTTGAATATTTTGGAACACGTAGAACTTTTCCCTTTTCCTATAATTTCTTTTGTATATAGATCTAGAATTGTAATTATTGGATCAAAGAGTATAAAGAGCTTTATTTCTCTTCAGGCTTAGTTACATATTGCTCTCCAGAAAGGTTGGATCCATTCAAAATCCCACAAGCCATACATCAATGTCCCTATCCTCTTACAACCTCTCCAACATTGATCATCTTTCTTTTTTCTCATCTTGGTCAATCTGATACATGAGAGATGATAGCTCATTGTTGTTTCAATTTGCATTTCTCTAATCAATGATGATTTGGAGATTTATTTCATATGATTATGTATAGTTTTGATTTCTTCATTTGAAAATTTATCTACTCTTTTCTAAGATAAAGCTCTTCATTTCATTCAACCATCCTCATGTGACAGGACAATGAAGTCCTTTGCTATTTTAAAGCTTTAGGCCAAAATGATGTCTCAATTAATAATATTCAAAAATGTATAATTCTATAATCAATATGCCTAAAATGATCTCCCCCTCATTTCTTCTTCCTGAATTCCCTTCAAGTCCAAGCTAAAATCCCACCTTCCAAAAGAAGTTCTTCCCAATTCCCTGATTATAGTGCTCTCCTTCCCTTGATTAGCCTGTATGTCTTGTTTGTTCATAGTTTTTTTAATATTTTCTTTCCCATTGCACTATGAGTTTCTTAGAAATAGTACCTGTCCATTGTATTTGATACATATTTATTAATTGACTGATATTAGTAAGATTAAAAAAAATTTTCTTTTTGAAGTGATAATAGTCAGACAAATAAGGTAGAAGTGACTAAAGTTATCTGAAATCACTATTTAGAAAACATTCCTTTATTCCAGCTAAGAATCAGATCATTCTTTTATTTTCCTATCTAGATCTCTCTATATATCAATGTATGGAATCTTATACATAGACAGAGGAACAAACGAGCATATAAACTCATCTCTTGCCAGGGTCAAGAATCAGGTCAGGTTTCTCTTTTTATTATATGTCTATTTAAATACATGTATACATGCATATGTGCATATGAATAATATTCACATGTCATTTATTAACAGTGCCATGGATCTAGTCCATCTCTATGAACATGCATGCATGAATACATATATATATATATATATATACATACATATTTGTGCTAATCTCTTGCCAGTGTCATATACTTGACTAAAAAAATGAGTTTGTTTAGAAGCTATGTTCATCAAAAATGCCATAAACTGCCACAAGCATGAAATCATTCTTCCAAAAGAGTGATTTGCCTTTACTCAGAAAATCAATGAGAGAAAGCAAGCACTTTTTGAGAACTGTGCCTTATCCTTGCAGGATACCAGGATAGACAGATTGATTTGTGTTCTCATCTATAATTAGCAGAATATAATGTCAGAGGAATGATGGTGCTCTGAACATTATGATGAAACCACCCACATTCCCAGGGCCTTGCAATTCATATCACAGCAGAAGTCTTACCACAACCATTATCCTCTCTAGGGAGATAAATCTAATTCTATGGATATTATTGGCCTTCAGCTTAAACTTCAAAAGCAGAGGCCCTGCATGGACATAAGACATGGCTTGTAGTTAGCCCTAGGGTATCCAAATTACACTAAAGACATATTTCCCTTCCTATTGCTTTACTTAGGGGGGGGAAATAATTTTACAAGTTACTCTTCAACTTCAGGGTCAGAAAAGAAGAAACTGTGAGCAGCCAATATTTCTGTGCTGCCATGATGTGGTAAAACTAAAAAAAAAAAATAGTTTCCTTGGTATCATTAAATATGAAGAACTTAGTGTATTGAGCTTTATAATAGACTCCATGAGTAAGACAACAGAACCAGGACCCCACAATTAAAGGATTACATCCATGGCAAGTTCTGTGAAAATGCATTAGATGCTTGATTTTAGTCAGTTAATCAATAAATCCACAAATATTTGCAGAGCAATATTGACTACATGCAAGGGCAAAACCTAAATTTTGGCCAAGCTATCAGAGCTTTGTCCTAGAACACTGAATTTAGAGGATACTGAGAGTATTCACAGTCCTTTATTGGGCAGAGTTTAGCCCTTATTTAGCAAGAATTAGTCAAAGTCAGAAACTAGTAGATGGTTGTCTGATATAAGCATGTAGTTTATTTCCTACTAGTGACATTACCCTGGGGCCTCTGACCGTTCCCTCAACTAAGCACCTACCTTATTCCACTTACCTGAAATGTGTTTTGTGATATTTATTCTAGGCTCAAAAATGTTTGGTTAAAGATGCATGTATGGGGCCATATCAGGAACCATGTTAGGAAACCAAAAAAAAGTACCAGTCCTTAAAGTTTAGTTGGTAAGATAGGATATACAAACATAAAACTTCAATAAAATCCCCTCAAAGAATTGATAGCTCTCATCAAAGTCAGTCACTTAGTACCATTTATTAAGTGCCTTCTATATACCAAAACATTTATTAAACCCTGGGGATCCAAAGAAAGGAAAAACAAAAACTATCACTATTCTCAGAGTCCACAATCTAATGAGGGAGACAACCTATAAATAAACATATACAAACAAGGCAAATAAAGAACAAATTGGGTATAAACGCAAAGGAAGACAAGAAGATTAGGTCATACTGGGAAACCCTTTCAGTTGAGATTTGAAGGAAGACAAAAGAAAGTGATGATGAGGAAAGCAGTACAGTTAAAGAAGCATATTGATTATCTATGAAGGGTCCAAAGGACAGCAACCAGGATGATGGAAGACCTTGAGTATATGCCCTATTAGGAATATTTGAGGGGAGGCTAGGTGGCACAGTGGATAGAGCACCAACCCCTGGAGTCAGGAGTACCTGAGTTCAAATCTGGCTTCACATACTTAATAATTATCTAGCTGTGTGGCTTTGGGCAAGCCACTTAACCTCATTACTTTGAAAAAAAAAACTAAAAAAAGGAATAGTTGTACATATTGTTTATTTAACTTGAGGGAAAAGAGTGGGTGGAAGGGAACCACAATATACGTATGACAATATTTGAAGGACTGGCATGCATTTTGTTTGGTCCCAGATGAGAGAGTCAGGAGCAATGTGTAGAAGTTGCAAAAATTTCAATTGAGGTTTGATTATCAGGAAGAACTTTCTAACAATTAAAGTTCCCCTACTTCAGGGGAGCCATAGTTTTCCTCTCATTGAAGGTCTTTTCTTCCAAGAGAGTCTGAATGGGAAATTATCAAGAATGTTGCATGAAGTTTCCTTTTTGGGAGTCAGGCTAAGCTGTGCATACTGTGTGCATACTGAGGTCCTTCCAGCTCTAAAATTCTGTGATTTTGGAGGATGAAGTAGTCATGATATTCTTTGAAATCAGAAGAAAATCAGAAGGAAATTCTCTAAGAAAGAGGTAAAATTTTAGACTTTGAAAGAGAAATCATATTTGTGTTGTTAAAAAGGAACTCAAGGATTGAATATTTCATTTTGTTATATTATGGAATTTCTGGTACCTTTATTCTTTTATAATGAGATGGGATTTACATATCTTTAATATATACCAGAAGAATTTTGTAACTTTCAACTATAACTTACATGAGCTCTTTGTCCTTGTGATTGTTCCAGTTGTTTTAAGTCATTATAATATTTCTTGACTGGCGTTCTTGAGGCAAAGGTAGTGGAGTGGCTTACCATTTCTTGCTCCAGTTCTTTTACAGATGAGGAAATTGAGGAAGAGACTAAGTGACTTGCCCATGTTCTCACAGCTATAAGTATCTAAAGCCAAATTTAAACTCTGACCTTACTGAGTTCAAGGACCACTATCTACCTACTATACCACCTAGCTGACCTCTAAAATATTCTCTGGACATTAATGTAACATATATATGGTTCTTAAAAACATGAGAGATCTGTTTTCCACTCCTGGAACTAATATTATTGATGTGACCTGGAATAATTAACTTCTCATCAAGTTTTGGATTCCTCATCTGTAAAAGTCAGCAACAATAACAAGCATTTATTAAGCCCTATGAGTTAGTTACTATCCCAACTCTGGAATTAGAGGCAGCAAGAGTTCAAACCTTGCCTCAAGTTTGAGGTGGGAAACTTGCCACCAAGTTAAGTTGCCACACTGGGTAAGTTGTTTAATTATGTTGGCCTCAGTTCCCTCGACTGTAAAATGGAAATCATAATATCACCTATTTGCCAAGGATATTTTAAGGATTAAATAAGGTAGCATGTAAGAGTACTGTGTAAACCTTAAGCATTATAAAAATGTTTATAGTCTTTGTTTTTGTTATCCATTTTATAGAGGTATTGTAAGTAAAGGAGTTTGCAAACTTTGAACACTATAAAAAGGTGAACTTTGAAGTTTTTAATTATTAAAAAGGAAGATTGTAAGCCCATTGACAATTGATCAGTCAAATAAATTTGTTTCATTTCCACTCAATCATTATATCAAATTGTGAGTTCTCCTTACATAAATAAAATTAGTTTTCTGCTATATCTCAATCTTGTTAATGCTTTCCCCTCTTCTGCAACACCTTAAAATGCAGGAAAATGTAAGGGTTGAAATATACACAAAATATTCTTTTAATTCTGAATCAACTATGGAAATCAGGAGTTTTGAAGCTGACCAAAGAAAGAAGGAAAGAAAGATAATGATCCCTCCATCTTCAGTCATATGGCAGGGGCTTTACTGGATTTGAATGGTCATTACCGGGGGGGGGGGGGGGGGAACAGAAACTGACAGTCTGAGACTGTCAGAACTGAGATTCCCCTTTGACAGAGTTAATCCATAATAGGTTTCTGTGTGATAGCAGCTCATTGATGAGTTGAATCTGGCATTTCAGCCAGCCTTGCGTAATTCTACTTACATAAAAACAGTCCAGCAGAAACAGCATCTGCATTGCTGCATTGCACCATATAAAATGTGTCCCTTGCAACCTTGCCAGGTTAAATGTTAAACTTTGGGTGATTCCTGTTATTGCTGAAACAAGATAAATGGTGATGTTGGGACTATAACTTCAAAGTCATATTATGCCTTTTCATCCTCAAAATGATCAAATAATAAATCATATTTTGTAATGACACTTTATGTGAGAATCAGACATGGAAGAGGATGAGGAGAAAGAAGAGAGCTTCTTTTGTAAATGCATTGGAACAGGTCAATCATAAGGTTACATTAAATAGTTTTCTGACTGATAAATTCTTTGCTCTCTGCTCAGAAACCCATTTATGCCTTTTCAGCCTGCTATTCTTGTCTACGCCAAACTGTAAATCCCCTACAGAGAACCCTCTCAAAGGGATGAGACCTCCTTCTGATTCTAGTTACAATGTGTATATGAGGACAAGGGTAGGAGGAAGTGCTACAAAGTCCTACTCTAATGCTTCATGATGGCCTAGAGAGGACTCCAGGGGATATTCATTTCTCAAAAGCTATACAGAGGAAGATTTGCTCTGATGGGGCCCTCTCCAACTGGGAAAGCTCTCAGTAGAATCTATGCCTGTCTATGGAGGAGCAATCCAGATAAATTTATCTCCAGGAGACTGACCATCAGGGAATGGTTTTTGTTTTTGTTTATGTTCATAGCAGCTCATGAAAATCTTCAACATCATTAGAAGACTTTACTGGTAAAACTGGCCAATCTAAAACATAGTATAAAGACATATAACCATGTCTTTGTCTCCCATGCCCAGTGCTAGCTGCAGGCAACAGAAGTCATATATATATATATATATATATATATATATATATATATATATATATATATATATATACACACACACACACACACACACACACACACACACATATATATATATATATATATATAAACACAGATGATAGATAGATAGATTGATTGATTGATTATATTGACTTTTTGAGGACTAAAGCTATTCCCATTTGACTGTCAGATTTGGATTGCTTTGTGTCTACCTGATCTCCATCACCAACTCTGGCATTATAGCTAACACATTATGTAAGTTAAGAGAAAAAAAATTTCTCAAAGGCATTACCTACTCAGGCAATTACTCAAAGAAAAGGTAAGAAAGTCTGGTCTATTCACCTTGGATCAAAGAGAAAAGCATTTCTCTGACTTCCAGAGAATATAGATAATACTTTGTTAGTCTGGTTAAAATAATACGTGTAGGAGTCTAAAAAGAGAATTGACTTAGTTGTGAGTACATAAGTAGCTCTGGATAGGAAGAAGGAGCAATTATTCTCCATGATCACTAAATGCCATATATATTCACATAGGCAGGGAGGTAAAAGCAGCTTTCGCAGCATTAGGTCGTGCTTCTTCTAAAAGGAAGATGGACATGATTTTTAGAAAACTGTTTGATTCATAACTCTAAATTACATGCTGTAAGTAAAGGAATGTTCTTTTCACTTGTCATCAAAATGAATGGAAACTTTTCCTTGCTTTTTTTCCCCTGAAATGGTGAACATGAATAGTAGCATATTATGTTTGTTCATGATTACATCATACTAGCATTGGATCTGAAAAGACATATATTCTCCCAGTCTTTAACAACAATTTTCTGCTCTTTTTATTACCGTTTAAGAAGGATGTGGGTGATGGACCATCAACTCACACCCTTTCAAGAAACAATTACTTAGCTTGGAGAACTCAATGTCTATTTTTATTATTGTTTCTACCGTTCTCATAGTTTGCCTATTAAATTATTATCATGTGAGTGCAAGGGCACAGAGAGAAAAAAAAACTGAAGTAAATCAAATGACTTCTTAATGTCTTATAAAAACACTTGATGGGAGAAGATTTTAGGTTATTGACTAATTTAGGTTCTTAGATCATGTCTAGATCACAGATCCATTGTTCTCTTTTTTTTACACTTAAGAGTTGCTATATAACATGGTACCCTATGCCCCATAAGGGATCAATAATATTTTATTAACTAATTAATTTGTAATAAGCATATCCTTAATTCAACTTTTTCCTACCTTTTACATAGCTACAATCTTAATTATTATTTTTTTTCTCTAGTACCTCCAAGAACTCCACCTAGAAACTTTCTTAGACCCTCTTCCCCTTTCTAATGGTCATATCTTCCTCCTTGTAAACTCTTCAAATTATTGTTCCATCTATCTCCTTCCTTAATTTACATGTTAAAAGAATAATCTAAATACCATTCCAAAGATATGGTAAGCATACTCTTTCCTCAGTATCTTCACTCACAATTTCCTCTTACTTGGAATTCTCTTACTTTTCTCCATTTATCTATTATGTAATATTCCTGTCCCTAATTTAATGACTGGGTCCTATCTCAACATTTTTATATGAAGTTTTCTAAAGGTTCTCTATATCTCGATAATAGCCACCTTTTCAGAACCAAAACTCTCATTGTTAACATTAATTTAGAACTTGTTACACTGCATCTGATGATTCTAAAGCAAATATTTGATTATAAAGACAATAATGAGTCACTACTCCCAAGGACCTTACTAAGCTCTAATGGTTGTGTGTGTGTGGGGGGGGGGGGGAGAACAAGACATAATAAATTTAATCTAAAAATATACCAAAGATAATGATAATAGAATGAAAATATTTTTGCTTGTTTTACTTATAGGAAAAAAACAATAACTTTATATTCAAGGGCATTGATGAGGATTGTACAAAGGTCAACAGTTTTACAAACTCTATTCAGAAACACTTCCTTGACAATTTTTCCAAGTGTATCACTCAGGATAATTTGAAAGGGCTCAGGATAATTATCCAGTAGTTATGAGAGTATTTAAATTAAATTTTCGTCAATAATTTCAAGTCAACATCACCATCTGCTTCTTGGACAATTCTATTTGGATTCCCAAATGGAATCTCAAAATTTAAAAAGACAAAATAGAACTCATTAGCTTTGTTCCTCAAATGATCCCAGTTTTCCTTTATTGTTTGAGGCCACCACCAGTCTTCTAGACAGGTGCATTCACAAACTTGTGGCCACTTTCAATTTTTCCAACTTTATTAAATACTGTTTTTGTTCACACAGGATATTGAAGCCAATATTGGTCTAATTTCTATATGTCCTGTATTCCCTTTAGGTTCCAGAAATCTGAGGAAGCAATAGGTGAGTCATTAATCAGGGAGTGATAGCACAAAGCTGTTCAATCTCTTATTTCTGTGCCTTTGAATAATCTATCACCCCTTCCCAATGATCTGAAAGACATTTTCTCCTTATCTCCTCCTAGAATTTCTTTTTATTAACAAATTTTTCTGTCATGTGTAAACAAAAATTTTAACCTATTCTTGCAATTTGGGGTTCCATATTCTCTCTTTCCTTCTTTTTGTTACATATTATACATGTAAAGTCTTGCAAATCACTTCCATATTAGATATGTTACAAAAGAAAACTCAGACAAAAAAAACAGGAATAATAAAGTTTTAAAATATGCTTCAAACTGCTTTCAAACTCTAGCAGTTCTTCCTTTGGATGTGGATAGCATTTCTCACCTTAAGTCCTTTGGGTTTGTCTTAAATCATTGTATTTCTGAGAATAACGAAGTCATTCACAGTTGATTATCACACAAAATTGCTATTACTGAGTACGATGTTCTCCTGGTTCAATCCATATCTTTTTTGTGAGCTCAAGTAATGCCTCCCAAGGAAACTGATCCTTATCTACCTAATGACCACTGCACCACTCCTAAAATTGTTTTTTTTTACATATTTTATCTTTCTTAACTGTATACATATTGCTCTCTGTCAACAGAATATAAACTCTATGAGAGGCTACCTATTTCATTTTTGCTTTTTCATCTCTCCAATGATTAGCACAGTATAAAGTCTATGGTAAGCTTTTATATTAATAAATGCTTCTTGGATGAATGAATAAGAATTTAGACTAGGAATGCATGTAGTAGCAGGAGAAAAGGAATTCGAATGATATCCTGAAAATATCTGAAGGTTCCCTTTCTCAAGTTAGATGGCTGAGTATGCCTAACCAGTATGTGAAAGGAGTTATAGATAGCCCATTGCCAGAAGTCATAATCAGCTTTGAGCATCAGAAGTATGAATCACTCTAACCACAGATACTCCATGACCAATATATGTTCACTACATATTTGCCCCCTCCAGGCATATTCCCAAACTTGAATGTTCCCTCTCTCTCTTTCTGTGTCCCCTGGTTTCTATAGGTATTGTAACCTGTAGCAGGGTGCACTCTTGTGTTCATGATGAAAATTTCATTATTCCAGGTACAATGGATACCAATCGATATTTTTCTGGTTCTACCAGATCTGGAGTCAGGAAAATGTGAGTTTAAATCTAGTCTAAGATACTTAGTAGCCAGGAAATCTCAGTTTTCCTCAGTTTATTCATCTGTAAAATGGTAATAATAATAATAATCACATCTTTCTTCAAGAGTTATGAGTAAAACTCAAAATTATATGTATAAAGTACTTTGCAAACCTTAAAACATCATATAGTTTATTATTACTATTATTGTCTTTTTATAATGCTGTTCAAGTGTTTTTTGAGGGGGTTGTTTTTTGCTTTGAAATATGTCCTCTATTAGTTAATAAGTTGCCTTTCTTCAGTTATGAATTCCAAAAACAAAACAAAAGAAAACAAAAAAAGAAATGAGATAATGAGCAAGAAGAATCATATGTGTAAAGAACAGGACAAAAAGCTTGACTTAAATTCTGAGCAAAATTCTTAAATAATTAAAGAAATATTTAGCGAGTATTTATAACAGGAAGTAGAGATCACAAAATAATATAGCTTCATCAGCAACAGATAAGGCCAGATTAACTTCTATTCTTATTTTGACAGGTTTGCCAGATTGGTAGACCAGAGGAATACTATAACAATAGATCCCCTGGAGTTAAGAAAAGCATTTTATAAAGTAATTTCTCATGCCATCCTTGTGGAAAAGATGAAGAGATTTGGGTTAACTGATAGCAGAATTAAATGAATTCTAGAATGATTGAATGTCTCAAAGAGTTGTTATTAATGGTACAATATCAACTTATAAAAGATGGTGCCATCGATAGAGAGCTGGGCTTCAGAATCAAAAATTTTTTGTTACTGTTGTTGTTTAGTCATTTTTTTCTGTGGATAGCATGTTCATACATTTTGTTGTTGAGTCATTTCAATCATGTCAAATTCTTCATGACCCCATTTCAGGTTTCATGGCAAAGATCCTGGAGTGCTTTGCCATTTCCTTCTCTAGGAAACTGAGGCAAACAAGGTTAAGCGAGTTACCTAGCTAAACAGCTAGCACATGTCTGGGGTCACATATGAACTCAGGAAGATGAGTTCATGTTGCCACCTAGCTGCCCTAGAATACAGGAATATCTGATTTCAAACCAGCTTTAGAGATTTTCAGGTATATGACCTTTGGTAAGTTAATAACCTCTCTTTGACTCAGTTTTTCAAATATAAAATATTCCAATAACAGCACAATCAAGATATTTGAAAAGTGTTTAGCACAGTGATAGCTTATTCTATATAAATGCTTAAATTTCCTTAGAGCTAGTGCTCCAGGAATCTGTACTTGACCCGATGGTGTGTATAATTTTCATCAGTCAAGACGTGGATGAAGTGTTTATCAAATCTGTAAATGATACAAAACTGGCAAAGATTGCTAACACACCAGAGGATGAAAATCGGTATCTAAAAAATTATTGAGCAGTTTTAAGACAGGGATAAATCTGAGATAAAATTTAACAACAAGAAATGTAAAGCACTGCACTCAATTCAAGAAATCAATATAAAATGTAGAAGAATGAGATATATAGATGATAGAGATAGAGAGAGAGAGAGAAATAGATTAGATATGGATATGGATATAGATATAGATAGATGATATAGATATAGATAGATATAGATATAGATATAGATATAGATATAGATATAGATATAGATATAGATATAGATTAGATTAGATATAGATATAGATTAGATTAGATGTAGGTGTAGATGTAGAGATAGAGATAGAGATAGAGATAGAGATAGAGATAGAGATAGAGATAGAGATAGAGATAGAGATAGAGATAGATGATATAGCTATAGATGTCTTAAAAGAAGTTCATTTAGACAAGCCTAGGAGCTTTAGTAGACTTCTGAGTGTAATCTAAGTTGGTATTGTAATATAACAGCCAAGGACACTAATGTACATACATTATAAAAACATCATTTTTAAAAAGAGTTCTGTTCTTTCAAAATGAGCTCCTTAGGATTAGAAACTATTTCATTTTCCATCATCCTATCCCCAGTGCCTAGAATAATGTTTAACACATAGCAGTTACTTAAGAAATACTTGTTGATCAATTAAAAGGAAATATTTTTAAAAGGTATAATGCTCAAAACTGATGTTTATCTTTTTTCTTTAAAAAGACTATGACATTAGAGAGGTGATACCATGACAAGCCAAGTGAATTATATTTGAGGTGCTTTGCTAAATCACCAACTTTACTTTCACCTATGGTGCCATCTGGGTCTGTTGGCCAGATACAAATCAGAACAATTGGAGATGGTCCTGGATGCCAGACAAACAGGGTTAAATGATTTGCCCAAGGTCACATAGCTAG
The DNA here is from genome assembly GCF_037893015.1 of Macrotis lagotis. Classification (NCBI taxonomy): domain Eukaryota; kingdom Metazoa; phylum Chordata; class Mammalia; order Peramelemorphia; family Peramelidae; genus Macrotis; species Macrotis lagotis. The sequence goes on along the minus strand of NC_133658.1, from coordinate 178,338,472 downwards.
CAAGTGTCAAGTGTCTGAATCCAGGTTTGAACCAAGAACCTCCTGATTCCAGAGCTAGTGTTCTACCCTCTGTACCATCTAGCTGCTCCAAGACTACTGAAGATACTCTTTTGGATTTTCAATAGTCTAATTACATATATATATATATATATATATATATATATATATATATATGCATAAATGTGTACATATACAAACATAATATATTTCTACATATGCATACAAGCATAATGCACATATATGTATATGTGGGTACTGTACATGTATATGTGTGTGTGCATGCATACTTGTATATTTCAGTTACAGGAATATTTCAAAGAAGACTTTGACAAATTGGAAAAATATCCTGAATGGGGCAGCGAGGTTGGTGAAAATCCTCAAATTCGTGTCATATGAAGATTGGTTGAAACGATTGTGGAAAATTAGCCAAGGGAAATGGAGACAGGGTGAATGTGCTAGCTGTGTTCAAGTATTAGTAGGGATATCAAGCTGAGGAGTTGCACTTGATCCTCTTGGCATCAATTTAGGAAAATATGTAAAAGTTGCAAAGAGCAAAATCTAGGTTTGCAAGGGAGAAAAAAATGTTCTGCAAATTGGAACAATTCAAAATGTAGCCCAATCCATTATTTAATGTAGCATCTAGCACAAAGTAAGAGCTAAATAAATATTTGTTGACTTGATTGATTGATCGGTCTGCCTTGGGAGACAATGAATAATCGTTTACTGAAGGTCTTCAAATGAAGTTCTCCTGATCATGTTGAGAATATTGTAGAAGGGGTTTTTGTCTACTTGCAGGCTAGACTGGTAGCCTTCCAGGTCCCTCCTTCCATGAGACTCTCTGCCATTTTTATGAATATGTAAATTCCAATCCATATAAATAATAAAGCAAGTAGTCTAAGTAATATCACCAAGTTAACAAGGATCTACTATGCCTAGTGGTAGGTGTACAAAAAGGAAAGAAAAGAAAAAACAGCCATCTACTTTCCAGCAGTTTACAGTAAAATGAAGGAGATAACATGCAAACAATGTTATACAGATGAGATAGTCTCAGGGAGAAGACTAGATCTAGTAGGTAAAGACTCTTGGAAGAGATAAAATTAAATTCATATCATCTAATTATGGGTATGCTTGTTGAAATCTAAACTAACTCTTTCAGTAGGATATCTGCCTTAAAGCCCCTGGAGAGTGAAACAAATTAGATGGTACTAGACAAGCATTTGAATATTATGTGAATGAAGGCTGGTAGAATAATTAGTAGGTAATTTTTCATAGCTTCTTAAAACCTAGAGCTGGAAGGGACCTTAATGGCAGGGGTGAGCTGGTAAATATTTAACAGACAACTCTCTAAGGGAGCACATACATAAATACTAATGAACAATATACTTTTGTGTTTAATCTGCATTATTATCATTTCCCCATCACTTTTTCAGTTTTAGACAATCAACAAAACAATAACCAAACCCTGATTTCTAGCCTTTGATTATTTCCAAGTTGTAATGATCACAGTAAAAGTTTAATCAACTCCCAGGAGGCAATTTGAGCTGGCTCCATCAACTCCCCTACTGAAAAGTCATCTGGTTCAATCTTCTTATTTTATAGGTAAAGGAGTTAGGAGAACCAGAGAAGGTTAAATAACTTGCTGAACATAGTATATTAATATGAATGAAATATGTTCAAAATGAAAGATGGATGTTCAAATAAGGAAGAAGAACAATCCATTATAATGGCAGTATTTAAAGATCAAGTTCTATTTTTCTATTTTTTTGGGGGGGGATGGAAGGAAATCAGTGACTTGCCTAGGGTCACATAATTAGTAAGTATTTGAGGGCAGATTTGAATCCTGGTTCTCCTGATTCCAGGGTCAGGGCTCTACCTAATGAGCCATGTAGCTTAAAAAGTTCTGTTTTTTCATTTTATCGTTCTATCCTCATTGATTAGACAATACTTGAAACATCATTGGTGCTTAACAAATATTTGTTGATTGATTGAAAGGAAATATGTTAATTAAAATCAAAAATTGCTTACCTGATATTCACATTTTAATTATCAGACTTATTTTCTAAAGTCATTAATGTGACAAGTATCATATGGCATGCTATCTTCATACAGAATGCTCATTTAAATTTAAGTTAGTAGGATTTTTTAAAAAAGAAGACCTCTCTCTCTGTAATACTCTTATTACAGTATTATTCCATTCAAATGGAAATAATACAAGCAATTTATCTCCTGGAGGATGTAGTTTAATGACTAAGCTCAAATATTCAGAGGGCATAATAAAACACTGGAAAATATTTTAAGATGATCAAAATCACTAAAGAAGTTGTTTTATAATAGACATCTTCACTAAGAACCTGTCTAGGTAGAAAAGTGCTTGAGAATCTTGAAAATTGTCTGACCTTATTATATACATATGGGAACAGATTTCTCATGGTTTCCTATGCTCTTAATTTTCTTCCAATGCAGAATTTTCTCATTACTTTGAAAAAAAAAACTAAAAAAGGAATAGTTGTACATATTGTTTATTTAACTTGAGGGAAAAGAGTGGGTGGAAGGGAACCACAATATACGTATGACAATATTTGAAGGACTGGCATGCATTTTGTTTGGTCCCAGATGAGAGAGTCAGGAGCAATGTGTAGAAGTTGCAAAAATTTCAATTGAGGTTTGATTATCAGGAAGAACTTTCTAACAATTAAAGTTCCCCTACTTCAGGGGAGCCATAGTTTTCCTCTCATTGAAGGTCTTTTCTTCCAAGAGAGTCTGAATGGGAAATTATCAAGAATGTTGCATGAAGTTTCCTTTTTGGGAGTCAGGCTAAGCTGTGCATACTGTGTGCATACTGAGGTCCTTCCAGCTCTAAAATTCTGTGATTTTGGAGGATGAAGTAGTCATGATATTCTTTGAAATCAGAAGAAAATCAGAAGGAAATTCTCTAAGAAAGAGGTAAAATTTTAGACTTTGAAAGAGAAATCATATTTGTGTTGTTAAAAAGGAACTCAAGGATTGAATATTTCATTTTGTTATATTATGGAATTTCTGGTACCTTTATTCTTTTATAATGAGATGGGATTTACATATCTTTAATATATACCAGAAGAATTTTGTAACTTTCAACTATAACTTACATGAGCTCTTTGTCCTTGTGATTGTTCCAGTTGTTTTAAGTCATTATAATATTTCTTGACTGGCGTTCTTGAGGCAAAGGTAGTGGAGTGGCTTACCATTTCTTGCTCCAGTTCTTTTACAGATGAGGAAATTGAGGAAGAGACTAAGTGACTTGCCCATGTTCTCACAGCTATAAGTATCTAAAGCCAAATTTAAACTCTGACCTTACTGAGTTCAAGGACCACTATCTACCTACTATACCACCTAGCTGACCTCTAAAATATTCTCTGGACATTAATGTAACATATATATGGTTCTTAAAAACATGAGAGATCTGTTTTCCACTCCTGGAACTAATATTATTGATGTGACCTGGAATAATTAACTTCTCATCAAGTTTTGGATTCCTCATCTGTAAAAGTCAGCAACAATAACAAGCATTTATTAAGCCCTATGAGTTAGTTACTATCCCAACTCTGGAATTAGAGGCAGCAAGAGTTCAAACCTTGCCTCAAGTTTGAGGTGGGAAACTTGCCACCAAGTTAAGTTGCCACACTGGGTAAGTTGTTTAATTATGTTGGCCTCAGTTCCCTCGACTGTAAAATGGAAATCATAATATCACCTATTTGCCAAGGATATTTTAAGGATTAAATAAGGTAGCATGTAAGAGTACTGTGTAAACCTTAAGCATTATAAAAATGTTTATAGTCTTTGTTTTTGTTATCCATTTTATAGAGGTATTGTAAGTAAAGGAGTTTGCAAACTTTGAACACTATAAAAAGGTGAACTTTGAAGTTTTTAATTATTAAAAAGGAAGATTGTAAGCCCATTGACAATTGATCAGTCAAATAAATTTGTTTCATTTCCACTCAATCATTATATCAAATTGTGAGTTCTCCTTACATAAATAAAATTAGTTTTCTGCTATATCTCAATCTTGTTAATGCTTTCCCCTCTTCTGCAACACCTTAAAATGCAGGAAAATGTAAGGGTTGAAATATACACAAAATATTCTTTTAATTCTGAATCAACTATGGAAATCAGGAGTTTTGAAGCTGACCAAAGAAAGAAGGAAAGAAAGATAATGATCCCTCCATCTTCAGTCATATGGCAGGGGCTTTACTGGATTTGAATGGTCATTACCGGGGGGGGGGGGGGGGACAGAAACTGACAGTCTGAGACTGTCAGAACTGAGATTCCCCTTTGACAGAGTTAATCCATAATAGGTTTCTGTGTGATAGCAGCTCATTGATGAGTTGAATCTGGCATTTCAGCCAGCCTTGCGTAATTCTACTTACATAAAAACAGTCCAGCAGAAACAGCATCTGCATTGCTGCATTGCACCATATAAAATGTGTCCCTTGCAACCTTGCCAGGTTAAATGTTAAACTTTGGGTGATTCCTGTTATTGCTGAAACAAGATAAATGGTGATGTTGGGACTATAACTTCAAAGTCATATTATGCCTTTTCATCCTCAAAATGATCAAATAATAAATCATATTTTGTAATGACACTTTATGTGAGAATCAGACATGGAAGAGGATGAGGAGAAAGAAGAGAGCTTCTTTTGTAAATGCATTGGAACAGGTCAATCATAAGGTTACATTAAATAGTTTTCTGACTGATAAATTCTTTGCTCTCTGCTCAGAAACCCATTTATGCCTTTTCAGCCTGCTATTCTTGTCTACGCCAAACTGTAAATCCCCTACAGAGAACCCTCTCAAAGGGATGAGACCTCCTTCTGATTCTAGTTACAATGTGTATATGAGGACAAGGGTAGGAGGAAGTGCTACAAAGTCCTACTCTAATGCTTCATGATGGCCTAGAGAGGACTCCAGGGGATATTCATTTCTCAAAAGCTATACAGAGGAAGATTTGCTCTGATGGGGCCCTCTCCAACTGGGAAAGCTCTCAGTAGAATCTATGCCTGTCTATGGAGGAGCAATCCAGATAAATTTATCTCCAGGAGACTGACCATCAGGGAATGGTTTTTGTTTTTGTTTATGTTCATAGCAGCTCATGAAAATCTTCAACATCATTAGAAGACTTTACTGGTAAAACTGGCCAATCTAAAACATAGTATAAAGACATATAACCATGTCTTTGTCTCCCATGCCCAGTGCTAGCTGCAGGCAACAGAAGTCATATATATATATATATATATATATATATATATATATATATATATAATATATATATATATATATAATATACACACACACACACACATATATATATATATATAAACACAGATGATAGATAGATTGATTGATTGATTATATTGACTTTTTGAGGACTAAAGCTATTCCCATTTGACTGTCAGATTTGGATTGCTTTGTGTCTACCTGATCTCCATCACCAACTCTGGCATTATAGCTAACACATTATGTAAGTTAAGAGAAAAAAAATTTCTCAAAGGCATTACCTACTCAGGCAATTACTCAAAGAAAAGGTAAGAAAGTCTGGTCTATTCACCTTGGATCAAAGAGAAAAGCATTTCTCTGACTTCCAAAGAATATAGATAATACTTTGTTAGTCTGGTTAAAATAATATGTGTAGGAGTCTAAAAAGAGAATCGACTTAGTTGTGAGTACATAAGTAGCTCTGGATAGGAAGAAGGAGCAATTATTCTCCATGATCACTAAATGCCATATATATTCACATAGGCAGGGAGGTAAAAGCAGCTTTCGCAGCATTAGGTCGTGCTTCTTCTAAAAGGAAGATGGACATGATTTTTAGAAAACTGTTTGATTCATAACTCTAAATTACATGCTGTAAGTAAAGGAATGTTCTTTTCACTTGTCATCAAAATGAATAGAAACTTTTCCTTGCTTTTTTTCCCCTGAAATGGTGAACATGAATAGTAGCATACTATGTTTGTTCATGATTACATCATACTAGCATTGGATCTGAAAAGACATATATTCTCCCAGTCTTTAACAACAATTTTCTGCTCTTTTTATTACCGTTTAAGAAGGATGTGGGTGATGGACCATCAACTCACACCCTTTCAAGAAACAATTACTTAGCTTGGAGAACTCAATGTCTATTTTTATTATTGTTTCTACCGTTCTCATAGTTTGCCTATTAAATTATTATCATGTGAGTGCAAGGGCACAGAGAGACAAAAAAAAACTGAAGTAAATCAAATGACTTCTTAATGTCTTATAAAAACACTTGATGGGAGAAGATTTTAGGTTATTGACTAATTTAGGTTCTTAGATCATGTCTAGATCACAGATCCATTGTTCTCTTTTTTTTACACTTAAGAGTTGCTATATAACATGGTACCCTATGCCCCATAAGGGATCAATAATATTTTATTAACTAATTAATTTGTAATAAGCATATCCTTAATTCAACTTTTTCCTACCTTTTACATGGCTACAATCTTAATTATTATTTTTTTTCTCTAGTACCTCCAAGAACTCCACCTAGAAACTTTCTTAGACCCTCTTCCCCTTTCTAATGGTCATATCTTCCTCCTTGTAAACTCTTCAAATTATTGTTCCATCTATCTCCTTCCTTAATTTACATGTTAAAAGAATAATCTAAATACCATTCCAAAGATATGGTAAGCATACTCTTTCCTCAGTATCTTCACTCACAATTTCCTCTTACTTGGAATTCTCTTACTTTTCTCCATTTATCTATTATGTAATATTCCTGTCCCTAATTTAATGACTGGGTCCTATCTCAACATTTTTATATGAAGTTTTCTAAAGGTTCTCTATATCTCGATAATAGCCACCTTTACAGAACCAAAACTCTCATTGTTAACATTTAGAACTTGTTACACTGCATCTGATGATTCTAAAGCAAATATTGGATTATAAAGACAATAATGAGTCACTACTCCCAAGGACCTTACTAAGCTCTAATGGTTGTGTGTGGGGGGGGGGGGGGAGAACAAGACATAATAAATTTAATCTAAAATATACCAAAGATAATGATAATAGAATGAAAATATTTTTGCTTGTTTTACTTATAGGAAAAAAACAATAACTTTATATTCAAGGGCATTGATGAGGATTGTACAAAGGTCAACAGTTTTACAAACTCTATTCAGATACACTTCCTTGACAATTTTTCCAAGTGTATCACTCAGGATAATTTGAAAGGGCTCAGGATAATTATCCAGTAGTTATGAGAGTATTTAAATTAAATTTTGGTCAATAATTTCAAGTCAACATCACCATCTGCTTCTTGGACAATTCTATTTGGATTCCCAAATGGAATCTCAAAATTTAAAAAGACAAAATAGAACTCATTAGCTTTGTTCCTCAAATGATCCCAGTTTTCCTTTATTGTTTGAGGCCACCACCAGTCTTCTAGACAGGTGCATTCACAAACTTGTGGCCACTTTCAATTTTTCCAACTTTATTAAATACTGTTTTTGTTCACACAGGATATTGAAGCCAATATTGGTCTAATTTCTATATGTCCTGTAATCCCTTTAGTTCCAGAAATCTGAGGAAGCAATAGGTGAGTCATTAATCAGGGAGTGATAGCACAAAGCTGTTCAATCTCTTATTTCTGTGCCTTTGCATAATCTATCACCCCTTCCCAATGATCTGAAAGACATTTTCTCCTTATCTCCTCCTAGAATTTCTTTTTATTAACAAATTTTTCTGTCATGTGTAAACAAAAATTTTAACCTATTCTTGCAATTTGGGGTTCCATATTCTCTCTTTCCTTCTTTTTGTTACATATTATACATGTAAAGTCTTGCAAATCACTTCCATATTAGATATGTTACAAAAGAAAACTCAGACAAAAAAACAGGAATAATGAAGTTTTAAAATATGCTTCAAACTGCTTTCAAACTCTAGCAGTTCTTCCTTTGGATGTGGATAGCATTTCTCACCTTAAGTCCTTTGGGTTTGTCTTAAATCATTGTATTTCTGAGAATAATGAAGTCATTCACAGTTGATTATCACACAAAATTGCTATTACTGAGTACGATGTTCTCCTGGTTCAATCCATATCTTTTTTGCGAGCTCAAGTAATGCCTCCCAAGGAAACTGATCCTTATCTACCTAATGACCACTGCACCACTCCTAAAATTGTTTTTTTTTACATATTTTATCTTTCTTAACTGTATACATATTGCTCTCTGTCAACAGAATATAAACTCTATGAGAGGCTACCTATTTCATTTTTGCTTTTTCATCTCTCCAATGATTAGCACAGTATAAAGTCTATGGTAAGCTTTTATATTAATAAATGCTTCTTGAATGAATGAATAAGAATTTAGACTAGGAATGCATGTAGTAGCAGGAGAAAAGGAATTCGAATGATATCCTGAAAATATCTGAAGGTTCCCTTTCTCAAGTTAGATGGCTGAGTATGCCTAACCAGTATGTGAAAGGAGTTATAGATAGCCCATTGCCAGAAGTCATAATCAGCTTTGAGCATCAGAAGTATGAATCACTCTAACCACAGATACTCCATGACCAATATATGTTCACTACATATTTGCCCCCTCCAGGCATATTCCCAAACTTGAATGTTCCCTCTCTCTCTTTCTGTGTCCCCTGGTTTCTATAGGTATTGTAACCTGTAGCAGGGTGCACTCTTGTGTTCATGATGAAAATTTCATTATTCCAGGTACAATGGATACCAATCGATATTTTTCTGGTTCTACCAGATCTGGAGTCAGGAAAATGTGAGTTTAAATCTAGTCTAAGATACTTAGTAGCCAGGAAATCTCAGTTTTCCTCAGTTTATTCATCTGTAAAATGGTAATAATAATAATAATAATCACATCTTTCTTCAAGAGTTATGAGTAAAACTCAAAATTATATGTATAAAGTACTTTGCAAACCTTAAAACATCATATAGTTTATTATTACTATTATTGTCTTTTTATAATGCTGTTCAAGTGTTTTTTGAGGGGGTTGTTTTTTGCTTGGAAATATGTCCTCTATTAGTTAATAAGTTGCCTTTCTTCAGTTATGAATTCCAAAAACAAAACAAAACAAAACAAAAAAAGAAATGAGATAATGAGCAAGAAGAATCATATGTGTAAAGAACAGGACAAAAAGCTTGACTTAAATTCTGAGCAAAATTCTGAAAGAAATAATTAAAGAAATATTTAGTGAGTATTTATAACAGGAAGTAGAGATCACAAAATAATATAGCTTCATCAGCAACAGATAAGGCCAGATTAACTTCTATTCTTATTTTGACAGGTTTGCCAGATTGGTAGACCAGAGGAATACTATAACAATAGATCCCCTGGAGTTAAGAAAAGCATTTTATAAAGTAATTTCTCATGCCATCCTTGTGGAAAAGATGAAGAGATTTGGGTTAACTGATAGCAGAATTAAATGAATTCTAGAATGATTGAATGTCTCAAAGAGTTGTTATTAATGGTACAATATCAACTTATAAAAGATGGTGCCATCGATAGAGAGCTGGGCTTCAGAATCAAAAATTTTTTGTTATTGTTGTTTAGTCATTTTTTTCTGTGGATAGCATGTTCATACATTTTGTTGCTGAGTCATTTCAATCATGTCAAATTCTTCATGACCCCATTTCGGGTTTCATGGCAAAGATCCTGGAGTGCTTTGCCATTTCCTTCTCTAGGAAACTGAGGCAAACAAGGTTAAGCGAGTTACCTAGCTAAACAGCTAGCACATGTCTGGGGTCACATATGAACTCAGGAAGATGAGTTCATGTTGCCACCTAGCTGCCCTAGAATACAGGAATATCTGATTTCAAACCAGCTTTAGAGATTTTCAGGTATATGACCTTTGGTAAGTTAATAACCTCTCTTTGACTCAGTTTTTCAAATATAAAATATTCCAATAACAGCACAATCAAGATATTTGAAAAGTGTTTAGCACAGTGATAGCTTATTCTATATAAATGCTTAAATTTCCTTAGAGCTAGTGCTCCAGGAATCTGTACTTGACCCGATGGTGTTTATAATTTTCATCAGTCAAGACGTGGATGAAGTGTTTATCAAATCTGTAAATGATACAAAACTGGCAAAGATTGCTAACACACCAGAGGATGAAAATCGGTATCTAAAAAATTATTGAGCAGTTTTAAGACAGGGATAAATCTGAGATAAAATTTAACAACAAGAAATGTAAAGCACTGCACTCAATTCAAGAAATCAATATAAAATGTAGAAGAATGAGATATATAGATGATAGAGATAGAGAGAGAGAGAGAAATAGATTAGATAGGATATGGATATAGATATAGATAGATGACATAGATATAGATATAGATATAGATATAGATATAGATATAGATATAGATATAGATATAGATATAGATATAGATATAGATATAGATATAGATATAGATATAGATTAGATTAGATGATAGAAGATAGTTAGGTGTAGTGTAGAGATAGAGATAGAGATAGAGATAGAGATAGAGATAGAGATAGAGATAGAGATAGAGATAGAGATAGAGATAGATGATATAGCTATAGATGTCTTAAAAGAAGTTCATTTAGACAAGCCTAGGAGCTTTAGTAGACTTCTGAGTGTAATCTAAGTTGGTATTGTAATATAACAGCCAAGGACACTAATGTCATACATTATAAAAACATCATTTTTAAAAAGGAGGACCTGAGTACACATAGCAGTTACTTAAGAAATACTTGTTGATCAATTAAAAGGAAATATTTTTAAAAGGTATAATGCTCAAAACTGATGTTTATTTTTTTTCTTTAAAAAGACTATGACATTAGAGAGGTGATACCATGACAAGCCAAGTGAATTATATTTGAGGTGCTTTGCTAAATCACCAACTTTACTTTCACCTATGGTGCCATCTGGGTCTGTTGGCCAGATACAAATCAGAACAATTGGAGATGGTCCTGGATGCCAGACAAACAGGGTTAAAGTCAGGAGGACCTGAGTACAAATCCAGCCTCAGACACTTAATAATTACCTAGCTGTGTGGCCTTGGGCAAGCCACTTAACCCCATTGCCTTAAATAAATTAAAAAGAAAGAAAGAAAGAAAATGGGTAAGGATAAGGGAGAATATGCATGGTAAACAGTTAATAGGATGACATTAGGTTATGGGATATGGATGTTTTGGCTATGGTTTATTAGGTTACAAAGAAGATGAACTAGTAAGTTTTGTCAGTTCTATTTCCACAATACTCTATATCCATCCTTTTCTCTCCACTCATAAATGTCCATGCTTTGTATCCTATATTACAACCAACCAGATTCATCTTGCTAACTATCCTCTATTAATGTCCTCTTCTTCCCCATTATGTTGTATAAAAAGTTCAGGACACATAATTTATGGAAAATATATCATTTTATTAATCACAGTAACATATAATCAAAAAAGGGACTAGTGACACTCTCAGATGCCAAAGACCTCTCGTGGAACGCACTAAATGCTTATATGCCCTTGGAAGAGTACGGGTATTTCTGAGAGTGGCAATTGATTATGATTGGTTAACAAGTAAGAGAGAGAGAATGAATAATATACTGAGTTTTAGATCTATTCTAATGAGGAACCTGGATGCTTGACTTTGATCATGGCAAAAACCTAAAACAATGCACAGTAGTTTTAAAACATTTGCTAAGTGAACATATATCTGAAGGAGAATGAGTTCATATCTTAGGTATGGGCTATTTATTGTTTTCTCTAAATTTCTTGACAATTCAAGATTTTATGATTCTAATAGGAACTGTACAATCAGTGAATTTATTTTGTATGATTAGAAGAATGCATTGCCCCAACTAGACTAATATCCTAAATCTTAGACACTTTCCTGTTCTCAGTAAAGAGGAAAGGTTGAAGTTCTGGAATCTGGCATTATTTCTTGGACAAAAGCCCAAGGTGATGTAATTTGACTAAGATGATGCACCCACTGAGGTACTTTCTTTTTCTTTTTAATTATATTTATACAAGGCAATAATGTTACATGACTTACCCAAGCTCATGAAGCCAGGCAATTATTAAGTGTCTTAGGCAGATCTGAACTCAGTCCTTCTGACTCCAAGGCCAGCATCCTATCCACTGCACCACTTGGCTGCCCCTGCTGAGGTGATTTCTCAAGAATAATGTTGAACAACTCAGCTTAGCATTAGGAAGAAATGAACAAATGGAATAACCAAACATCTACTATGTGCCAGGCACTATACTAATTTATTATCTCATTTGATCCTTATAACAATTCTGGGAGATGAGTGCTATCAGGATCTCCATTTTACAGTTAGGAAAACTGAGATAGTGGTTAGGTAATTTGCCTGGGGTACCTAGCTAGCTAGAGTCCAAGGACAGATTTGAACTCCAATATTCCTAATTCTAGGTCTAGCACTCTATACATCACATCACCTAGAATTATCTGTTCATCACAAAAGGTGTGTTAATCAAATAATTTTTATGAATAGTCTCTGAAAAGAAAGGTACATAGGGACGTTTACTATTCAGAGTTGTGACTTACCCTGAAACACATAGATTTTCTTCATTCAAACTTATATAAATTCACACACACACACACACACACACACACACACACACACACACATTCATTTGCCCCCAAAGATATACAATATGTTAGAAGAAGGATATGACTCAGCTTTATGCTTAGAATTTCATGGATTTGATTTATACTGTATTTGGCTTATAATGTTTAAGATTTAAAGGAATCACATTGTGAGTAACTGGTTTTATGTACCTAGAAGCAATAAGTGTGTACTTGAAAACCGAAGGATTGTACAGAGGTAGTAGATTCTCCAGCAACAGCGTTATTTTAGGATCCTAAGAAAATGTAACTTCAACTATATATAGGTTGCATTTTCTTTTTATCTTCCAAGTAATTTAAATATAAAATTAGGTTGGAGTAAATGTGTCAGCCCAGTGAGTAAGGAGAGGTCCACATACCCATAGGAAGAATGGATGGCTATAGTATTTTGCAATTATTTTATCAGTTCTGACACCCTTAAATGAAGACAAATCCATATATGCATATATTATATTTCATAATATATTTATATGTAATAACATTATATGAACTTTGTGGAACTGAACACAAAAGAAGAAAACATGAAATCATTTTATTCTTTGACTTAATCAAATGACATCTCCCAAAAATGTGGAAGTGAATTACATTCCCAACTAGATCAATATTTCATATTCTGAATTTGGAATCAAGGGACCAAAGCTCTTGTTCTAGCTTTGTAATTAACTAGATGTATGACCTTAGGTAAAATACATAGCCTCTTTGGAACTCACTCTTTTTCAGTAATAGAAAATCATAGAAACGATGATAGTATATGCCTAAGACACTGGTACAGGACTGCCCACCCAGGATGGAAAGCTTTTATCATTTGCTCCATAAGCAAAACAAAATTGTTGTAACTAAAAAGAAATTAGAGATGCACAAATTTATAGAATCCATCCAAAATATTCACACGGCCTATTTATGCCTGACTTGGGGTAGTGCATTCTGAGCTGAGATTGTTCTGTTCTTATAAAGTTCTTTGTGCATTTTACTTGGCATTTCCATAAGACACAAATAGATGTGCATATAATAAGCATATATACATATATATATATATATATATATATACTCCTATACATATTTCTATTTATCAGTTCTTTCTCTAGCCATTGATAGCATCTTTCTTAATATATCCTTTACAGTTAATGTGGGTATGTATAATATCAAATCTTGCCTCAGTTTTCTCATCTTTAAAATGAGATGGAAAAGGAAATTGTTAACCATTTTAGTGTCTTTGCCATGAAAACACGCTGGGGTCATCTAGAATCAGACAAGATTGAATAACAACAACAAAATATATTAAATGTTTTTTTAAAAGAAACTGGACAAACATAGAAATTTTGAAAATCCCTTTATTAGTTAAATTTAATAAATCTAAAAACTACTAGACTATTCAAGTTTTAATTTTAAATTAATTTTAATGTAATTTCAAAAATAACATTTACTTAAATAATTGGGAATGAATAAACTGATAAAGCACAAAATAATTGATAGAAAATATAAAAATATTTCATTTATTTCCATATCACAATATATGTGACAGTTCCTGCCAGTAGGAATGAAAAGAAAAAATGGGCAATCATTAAGCAGTAGCCCAAGGACAGGCATCAAACAACATCATGGCAAAAGAAATTTGAGAAAACTAATGAATCTCTGAAAAAGCACAAGAAGATTAAGTCAAAATCTAGCTAGTTAGCACTGTGGAAAATTTTAACCCTGTATCATCTAAGTGAAGGGAACAAGGAAGGAGTCCAGCACTCCAGAAAATGAAAATATCACAAATTCTAGATTCTTTAATCAATAATTGAAAGGAAAAGTTATAAAAACAAGATACATGAAGTCAACAAAATAAAAGACTCAATAGAATTTTTAAAAAATGTACAGAAGACTAAAAGGAAATAAAGGAAAGAAAAGTTCTAAAAAGAAAGGATATGAAAAAATGGCTGTTTGAATAAATGGTTGCCAGAAGGTCAACACAACAGAAAACAAATTAGGTGAAGCAAGAAACAGAAAGCTTACATTGTTAATATAATGAATGGGAGAACTGCTCCTTCAAGGAGGTGACTAAGTCTCTAGTTTCTCTGTCAAGTTGGAAAGCATCCAGGCAGGATAAAAATCCATAATCATTGGTTCAAACACTTTTCAGCAGTGCATGAATTACTAATCAAGCACTTTACCAACTTCCCCTCTGATTTGTCCTGATCTCATTTTTCTTAACAGCATATATCATGTATTTACTGATAAAAGAATAGTATTAACAATGATTTCTCTAAATAAAGGTCATTTTGTGTTTATGTGTTTATGAATAAACAGTATTCATAATTTCTATCTTAGATTATTATGATAATTCAAAGAGAGGTCATTGTTAGCAGAAATTAGAGTAAGATTGTTCTTAAGGAGCCCAGAATTATTGGTTAGTGTTATCTACATCCGAAGAAATAATTGATAAATAGAAGTATATATATAGAATAGTTTTATTCACACACACACACACACACACCTTATACATTTATATCTAATAGAAGTCATCTCTAAAGTTGGAAGGTAGAAGAAAATAAGGAAAAGAAAAAAAGAGAAAAAGTTACATCATAGCTATTGAATATTTAAAAGGAAGCATTACATAATAATATGCAGTTTCATGCACAATCATCTTTTTTCATTCTACTGTGTTGTGGAAATGTTTTTTTTTCTTAAGTTCAGAATAAAATAAAGCAAAAACAAAGAAAAAAGAAAAAAATAGATCATACAGAGGAAATAAGACAAACTGTGTAACACATCTCCCTAGGCTATAAATCTGAAGATCTACCAAATTCCTAAGTAAGATGTTACCTCTGTACTAGAATCATAAATCAGGGACTTATCTCTCATGAACTGGCACAACCAATTTCTATATTAAAAATATAGATCTCAAAATATAATGAGGACTTCAACCAATTAACTTTATCAAAGTAAAAGACCAATACCACAGATCATTCAATTCAAAGATTTTCTTTTATATCCCACTGAAATGCATTTTATTAACTGAAACATTACTGGTATATAAAGAAAAAAAATAGAATGGATGTTGGAACAAAGATAGAGGTAGAGGTGTGAATAGGTACTTGGACCCTAACCAGGATATGAAATGACTTGAATGACTACGACTATTCCAAATCATCCCTGAAATTTCACCTTTCTTACTCTACCATCTAAATTCTCTCTGTTGTAAATCTCAATAAAACTTTTAAAAAGCAATTTGGTAGAAAAATGTTTTAGCAAAATGTCTTCTGGAATGATGTGTCGACAGGATTTAATTCCTCACACTTATTCTTCTCTCATTGTACAAGAAACTAGAAAGCCCAAATGCCCCCTTCTCAATGGTTTCTCAAGCAGAACGATGCCAGCTTCCCCTTAATGATGTATTTAACTCCAGGGCATGCTGAAAGGTTTCCTAGAGAAGTACATGGAGAGGAGGAAAAGGACCTTGTGAGAATTATGGAGTAGCTGTTTGCAGAAAATTTCTCAAGGAAAATCCAAATCTATTTTTGGGTGTGATATTCAAAAATTCAATGGTACAGTTCATGCCACATTCATCATACAGTGTTATCCATAGCCAAGAAATCACAAATTATAAATTCATCAGAATCAGGACCAGTAAGTAGCATAATATTTAATTTCATAAAGCACAGAAGGGAAGAAAAGGATGAAAAAACTTACTTGATCATGGAAAGGAAAAACTATGAAGAAAAAAATGTATTCTATGAAATATGTGTTAAAGATAAGGAAAGGAGTATTTGAAAGAATTAAGAGAAAAGTCTCTGATTTCATAGCTATTACACTCTTGAACTAGTGGCAGCAAAAGCAAAGAGCTCTCTGACAAAGTATTCCAAAGTGAATTTTCACTAGAAAAATAATTATTAAAGAAGTTACTGCACACAATAATGTGAAATTAGTTGTTTCTAAGTTTCATTTAGGCATGAGGACCATTAAAAATTAGGTAGGATAAAAAAAGTTGATAGGATCAGTGATTGAGAGCTAAAAGACTTGAAACATAAAAACAATGAGGCACAGACAAGCTTAGTGATTTTTCTCAGGGTCACAGCTGAGGTGGGTCTCAAACTTAAATCTTTCTGACTCCATGCTCCGTACTCTAACCAATTGGTCATGCTATTTCCTAATTTTCAACAGGAACAATGACAGAAAAATGATTGCATTTCTTTTTGTGCGTAGAATAATTCAATTCACTTCTTTCATAGACTAACTTGTAGAATATTGATTTTAAAGAAGAATGTAATTTTTAAATGTGTGTGTTTGTGTGTGTGAGTGAGTTGATATAGGTGACTCAGAGAGTATTTTGGGGTTATTGAAAGCATGGTTCAGGTGTTAGTTGATCCAAGTCCTATCCTATTT
Organism: Macrotis lagotis; assembly: GCF_037893015.1. NCBI lineage: Eukaryota > Metazoa > Chordata > Mammalia > Peramelemorphia > Peramelidae > Macrotis > Macrotis lagotis. Next base: position 178,321,483 of record NC_133658.1, on the reverse strand, counting down.
CATTGTCTTTGAGCTTTATAATTGATGCAGGAAAGATAATATTAAGTCTTTCAGCAAGGAATATCTATTCAGCTCTCATTCTGCAGAAAATTATCCAAATCCCAGAGAAATCAAATAGATCTGTGCTACTTAGTAAGCCCTCACAACAATTAGAAGTAGAACAGGAACTAAGACCAGGACTTTCAAGTGCCAAACCAAAGATAATTCCATTACATCCAGTTGTCTCTTTCAATGGAAGAGAAAGAAGTCATAGTTTATTTGATTCATTTGTGTTCTACCAGCTATGTTTCCAACTCTTGAGCCCACCTTAAAGCCTTCCACAATCTAATAATGAATTATTTTTGTAAGAAATATTATTTATCTATGGTTGGGAGCTCTGAGCTAACAACAAAATTTCCCCATCTCTTCTATACTAATGTTTTCCCCTTCAGTTATCCCTTCTCAAATATTTCCAGTAAATAAATCTCAACTAGAAAAATAGTAAGTGGTAGCAATGGAAATAATAAAAAAAAATTTATATAATACTTTGGGGTTTGAGATGTGTTTAAAAATATTGATATTATTTGAGCCTCACAACAATGCTGGGAGGTAGGTCACATTATTAAAGCCAATTTACAAATGAGGGAATCAAGGAAACCAGAGGTAAAGTAACAATTAGTTTGGATTTGAACTTGTCTTCCTGATACCAGGCTAGAATTGTATTCATTGAGCAGTTATTTGTAGATCAGTTGAAGAAATTAGAGATGTTTACAATTCAGAAGAGAAAACCTAGAGAGAATATTGTAGCAATCCACCAATTTTTAAGGGCTGCCATGAAGAAAAGAATCATGAGATTTGTACTATTTAGTAAGCCCTCATTTAGCAGAATCAGGAGCAGTGTATAGATGTTACACACTTTAGGTTTCATGGGAGGTAAAACTTCCTACTTAGGCAAAGACTATGGAGAGAAGACAAGCACTGTGCTAAGATCTCCGGATCTTCCCTCATATATAATATGAAAGAAAACTCTTAACAGAAATCTGTTCGACAAAAGCCAGAAAGAGAAGATAGAACATCTACCTCAGTTCTTGGGTGAGCCAGACTCAAAGAGTAGAGATTCTGCCTGGAGGACAGGACAGGGTGAGAGCCTGAAAGTAGGACTAGGCTGGATCAGCCCTGCAGGCTTTGACTGTGGGAGCCGAGGCCTGAGAGCTACCTGGGGAGTGGAGGCATTGGCTGTGGGACTGATGGTCTGGACCTTACCAACAGGGCTGGCAGGCGAGTTCCAGTGCAACAGTTACAAACATCAATCACTGGGCTCTTCTGGGCTGAAGGAACTCAGAGTCCATACCTTCGTTATAACTAAAGTCTCTTCCCAGAACAAATACATTACAGCCCACCACCCCCCAGGCTCAGAAGTTTGCAGCAGAGCTCCCTCAGCTGTGAATAGGGAGAGTAATTACCTAACCCCAGGGCATAGCCCACTATTCAAACATAAAAGTGTTCAGCAGCTTTGCCCATTCCCACCAGGCCAAGGAAGAGGGCCTTACAGACACTCCAAAGAAAGCAACAGCATCCGCTACTGGACGGCCAACTTGGAAGTATTTTTTTTAGTTTTTTTTTTTTTTGCAAGGAAAATGGGGTTAAGTGGCTTGCCCAAGGCCACACAGCTAGGTAATTATTAAGCATCCGAGACTGGATTTGAACCCAGGTACTCCTGACTCCATAACTGGTGCTTTATCCACTGAGCCACCTAGCCGCCCCCAACATGGAGGTATTAAACTCAATGAGTAAAGACTATAAAGATCCCAACACCAAACTTCTGTGAACCCACCCCTCCCCTAACACAAGATCTTAGAAAAATGAAGAAAGGCCATTGGAAAGGGGGGGGCCCATAGAAAAATTCCTAGAAGAGAAAGATCCTAACTCAGAGAGACCTAGAAACTCTGAGGAGAAAATGATTTGGTCTCCAGCACAGAAAGACTTGCTTGAAGAAATCAGGAAAGAGTTTAAAAATCAATTGGAAAATTTGGAAAAAGAAATCCAAGAGAAGATTAACAACTTGCAACAAGAAAACAAACCCGTGAAAAATATAATTGGACAAATGCAGAAAGAAAATAATTTTCTCATAACCTCAGTTGGTCAAATGGAAAATTCTTTCAAAAATAGACTTGACCAATTGGAGAAGGAGTTGCAAAAGGTAAATGAAGAAAATTATTCTCTAAAGAAATAATGTAAATCTCTGGAAACTAATGACTTCATGAGACAACAAGAATCTTTTAAATAAAACCAAAAAGGGGCGGCTAGGTGGCACAGTGGATAAAGCACTGGCCCTAGAGTCAGGAGTACCTGGGTTCAAATCCAGTCTCAGTCACTTAATAATTACCTAGCTGTGTGGCCTTGGTCAAGCCACTTAACCCCGGTTGACTTGCAAAAAAAAAACTAATAAAGAAAACCAAAAAAAATTTAAAAAAATAGAAGAAAATGTAAAATACCTCATCAGCAAAACCACTGACCACAAGAATAGATCAAGGAGAGATAACCTAAGAATTACTGGTCTTCCTGAAAACCTTGAACAGAAAAAAAGCCTGCATTTAATATTACAGCATTTTGTGATGGAAAACAGCCTTGATATCATGGAACCAGTGGGGAAAATAGTTATTGAAAGAATACATTGGGATCTGGAAAGGGATTCCACAATGAAAACAACAAGGAATGTTGTGGCCAAATTCCAAAACTATCAGATAAAACAGAAAATCCAGCAAGCAGCCAGAAAGTAGCAATTTAGATACCAGTGAGTCACAGTAAGGATTACACAGCACCTGAGCACATCAACGTTAAGGGATCGAAGGGCCTGAAATGCAATATGCTGAAATGAAAGGGAGCTTGTAATGCAGCCAAGAATTCATTATCTGGGGAAAACTGAGCCTTGTCTTCCAAGACAAAAAAATGGACATTTAATGAAATAAGAAACTTCAAACTTTTCCTGATGCAAAGAACAAAGCTTAATAGAAAATTTGAACTTCAAACTGGAGGTTCAGGAGGCACATGAAATGGTTTAAAAAGGAGAGGAGGGGGAGGGAAAAAAGATGGCTATCCAATAAAATGAAATTGGCTATATAACTACCTGGGAGAAAGGCTCTAAAACCTCTCAAAAACTGTAATTCTATTAGAGAGAATTTACTTATCCAGAAGTGATGGACACTCACGAATTTTATGTGACTCAAAAGGATTTAAAAACAGTATCTCTTTAAAAATGGAGACAATAAAAAGATGTTAAGGATAGAGGAGACTGAATAGGGTAAATCTCATTACATTCAGAGGTATAAAGGACCTATTGCAATGAGGGGAAGAAGGAAGGAAATGAGAACACTCTGATTCTTACTCGGATTCAATTTGGCTTAAAGTTTATATATATATATATATATATATATATATATATATATATATGTACTCTGTTAAGAAGGGGAGGGGGAGGAAAAGGGGAAGCAACAGAATGAAGAAAGGGAAAAAGGAAAGGGGGAAAAGGGGTAAGGGTTGGATCTAGGAGTGCAAGCACACTAAAGGTGGTCGTATTCAGAAACAAAATATTGGGGAAAATGGATAATGGAGGGAAAGGGGGAAAATACAAGTAGAGGGAAGATAGAATGGAGAGCAATACAGAGTTATCCAGTGGCTAGGTGGCGCAGTGGATAGAACACTGGCCCTGCAGTCAGGAGTACCTGAGTTCAAATCTGATTTCAGACACTTAATAATTACCTAGCAGTGTGGCCTTGGGCAAGCCACTTAACCCCATTGCCTTGCAAAAAAAAAAATGTAAAAGTAAGAGTTAGTTATTATAACTTCGAATGTGAATGGGATGAACTCTCCCTTAAAACATAAGTGAATAGCAGAGTGGATTAAAAACCAGAATCCTACAATATGCTGCTTACAAGAAACTCATTTGAAGCAGAGAGATACATATAGAATAAAGGTAAAAGGCTGGAGCAAAATATATTTTGCTTCAGCTAAAGTGAAAAAAAGCTGGGGTAGTAATCCTTATCTCAGAAAAAGCATTTTCAAAAATAGATATCCTTGAAAGAGATAAGGAAGGAAACTATATCCTCCTAAAGGTATGATAACCAAAAAGTAATTTCAGTACTAAATATGTATTCACCCAATGTTATAGCATCCAAATTCTTAGAGGAGATGTTGAAGGAGTTACAGGAAGATATAGACAGCAGAATTCTAGTAGTGGGAGACCTCAACCTCCTGCTCTCAGATTTAAATAAATATAACTTTAAAATAAACAAGAAGAAAGTTAAGGAGGTAAATAGATTGTAAAAAAGCTAGACATGATAGACTTATGGAGGAAACTGAATAGGGATAGCAATGAATATACGTTCTTTTCTGCAGTACATGATACTAAGACAAAAATTTGCCATGTATTATGGTAAAACCTAATAATCAATTGCAGAAAGGCAGGAATAGTGAATACATCTTTCTCAGATCATAATGCAATAAAAATCACATGCAATATTGGTCCAAAGAGATTTCCAAAAATAATTGGAAATTAAGTGACTTTATTTTAAAGACAACAAATTATAGAAATTATTGAAAGAATTAATTATTTCATCCTAGATGTTAATAATGAAACAACACACCAAAAGCTATGGGATACATTCAAGGCAGCTATCAAGGGAAATATTATATCTTTAAATTCCTATATGAATGAATTAGAGAAAGATGAAATCAAAGAACTAAATATGCAACTAAAAAAAGTAGGAAGAGAACAAATTAAAAACATCCAAGTAAATACCAAATTAGAAATTCTAAAAAATCAAAGGAGATACCAATAAAATTGAAAGCAAGAAAACTACTGAACTAATAAATAAAACCAAGAGTTGGTTTTATGAAAAAAAACAATAAAATTGATAAACCACTGGTCAATTTGATTAAAGAAAAAGAAAACCAAATTGCAAGTATCATAAATGAAAAGCTGAATTCACCACCAATGAGAAAGAAATTGGAGTAATAATTTGGAATTACTTTTCCCGAATCGATGACAATAAATTTGATAATCTAAGTGAAATGGATGAATATTTACAAAATATATGTTTTCCACCTTAAATGAAGAGGAAATTAAATACCTAAATAACCCTATCTCCAAAAAGGAAATTCAACAAGCCGTTATTGAACTCTCTAAGAAAAAATATCCAGGGCCAGATGGATTCACAAGTGAATTCTATCAATCATTTAAGGACCAACTGGTTCCAATTCTATATAAACCCCTTGGAAAAATAGGTGAATATGGAACTATGTCTAACTAGGTTTATGACACCAATATGCTACTGATACCTAAATTGTGAAGAGTTAAAGCATAGAAAGAAAATTATAGACCTCTCTCCCTGATTAATATAGATGAAAAAGTATTAAATAAAATCTTAAAAAGACTACCACAAGTTATCACTAGGATAATACATTATGAACAAGTATTTATCACAGGGAGGCAGGGTTGGTTCAATATTAGGAAAATTGTTAGTGTAATTCATTATATTAATAACCAACCTATCATATATCATATGATCTTATCAAGAGATGCTGGAACAGCATTTGACAAAATACAGCACCCATTTCTTCTAAGAACATTAGAAAATATAGGAATACGTGAATTATTCCTTGGAATAATAAGCATTGTCTATTTGAAACCATCAACAAGCCTTATATGCAATGGAGGATAGTCTAGAGGCATTCCCAATAAGATTGGGGTGAAACAAGGATGCCTATTATCAAAACTACTATTCAATATTGTATTAGAAATGTTAGCTTCAGCAATAAAAGAAGAAAATGAAATTGAAGGAATTAGAATTGGGAAGATACAAAACTCTCATTCTTTGGAGATGATATGATGGTATACCTAGATAATCACAAATCATCATCTAAAAACTACTAGAAATAATAAGCAACATTTTAAGGGTCACAGGATAATAAATAAACCCTCATAAATCTTCAACATTTCTATATATGACTAGCATGATGCAGCAGAAAAATCTAGAAAGAGAAATCCCATTCAAAGTAACTTCAGACAACATTAAATACCTGGGAATCTACCTGCTACAGCAGACTCAGAAACTTTTTGAAAACAATTACAAAACATTTGTGATGCAAATAAAATCAGATTTTAAATAACTGGGCAAATTTCAACTGCTCCTGGACAGGCCAAGTAATTATAATAAAAATGACAATTCTAACAAACTTAAACTACTCGTCCAGTGCCCTACCAATCAAAATTCCAAAAAAATTATTTAATGAGTTTCAATAAATTGTAAATAAATTCCTATGTGAAATAAAAAGCCAAAGAATCTCTAAGGATTTAATGAAAAAAAGTGCAAAAGAAGGTGGCTTAGCCCTACCAGATTTAAAGTAATCTTAAAAAGCATCACTCACCAAACCTGTCTGCTATTGGTTAAGAAATAGTGTGGTGGATATGTAGAATAGACAAGGTGCAATAGCAGAAAATGTTTATAGTTATCTGCTGTTTGATAAATACTGAGTCCAGCTTTTGTGATAAAAACTCTCTCTTCAATAAATCTGTTGGGAAAATTGGAAGTTAGTATGGAAGAACCTTGGATTAGACCAGCATCTCACACCCTATAACAAGATAACGTCTAAATGGATACAGGTTTTAAACATAAAAAGCTATATTATAAGCAAACTAGAAGAGCAAAGAATAGTTTCCCTGTCAGATCTATGGAAAGGGAAGCAGCTTATGACCAAGGAAGAGATAGAGAACATTATTAAAATTAAACTAGACAACTTTGACTACATTAAATTAAAAAAAATGCACAGACAAAACCACTGCAAGCAAAATCAAAAGAAACGGAGTAAATTGGAGAAAAAATTTTACAACTACTATTACTGACAAAGGACTCATTTCTAAAATATACAAAGTACTGAGTCAAATTTTTAAATAGATAAGCCATTCCCCAATTGACAAATCGTCAAAGGATATGCAAAGGCAATATAAAGATGAAATCAAAGCGATCCATAATCAGATGAAAAATTACTCTAAATCACTACTTATTAGGGAAATGCAAAATAAAACATCTCTGAAGTACCAGCTCATTCCTCTCAGACTGTCCAATATGACCAAAAAAGACAATGATCCATGTTGGAAGGGATGTGGGAAATCTGGGACATTTATATATTGTTGGTGGAGCTTTAAACTCATCCAACCTTTCTGGAGAGCAGTTTGGAATTATGCCAATAGGGCAACAAAAATGTACATAACCATTGATCCAGAAACACCACTACTGAGTCTATACCCTGAAGAGATTATGAAAAAAGGCAAAAAAATATTACTTGTACAAAAATATTCATGGCAGCCCTGTTTGTGGTGACAAAGAATTGGAAATTATGTGAATGTAGTTCAATTGAGGAATGACTTAACAAACTATGGTGTATGTATGTGATGGAACACTATTGTTCAATTAGAAATCAGGAGGGGATTGGAATTCACGGAAGCCTGGAAAGATTTGAATGAACTCATGCTGAGCAAGATGAGTAGAACCAGAAGAACATTGTACACCCTAACAGCAACATGGAATTGATGATCAAACTTAATGGACTTGCTCATACCAATAGGTCAGCAATCAGGCATAGTTTTGTGATATCTGCGATGGAGAATGCCATCTGTATCCTGAGAAAGGACTGTAGATTTTCAACAAAGACCAAAGACCTTTATTTAAAAAAATATCTTATTATGTAATTTTGCTATCTCTTAAACTTTATGTTTCTTCCTTACGGTTATGACTTCGCTCGCGTCACATTCAACTTAGATGAATGGATACCATGGAAACAATTTTAAGACTGCCTTCTGTGGGAGGTGAGGGGAGGGAAGCAAGATTGTGGGGGGGAATTATAAAATTCAAAATAAATAAATCTTTCTTAAAATTTGGAAAACCATTTCCTAGTTAGAGGTATTCTGAAGTGAATTTGTTTTGACTTCTAAAGTAGATCTTCATCCTCTTTGAATGAAAATAAAAATCTGGGTGGCTGTTTTTATGTCCCAAAGGGGATTATTGTTTAGGTGTATTGTATACATAAGTCCCTCTCAACACAGAAATTATTCTTCAGTGATCCCTGCAGCCCAGGAGGTTTCCCTTTGCCCTAACTGCCTATCCAAAAATAAGCTATTGTATCCAACCAGAGAGGTCTGTTTCTCTGCTTTTCTTTCTCCTCTCACGTACCCTCTCTGATTCAGGTTCTACTTATATGAATCTTTTTAACCAAAAAATAAGTGTATGAGATATCATTCATGAACCTACAAAGTATTTGGATTATATATTATCTTCTTACTGACTCGAATAGGAAAAAAATCAATTTTTAGTTATGGACCACTAAAATTGACTAGTAGGCAAAAGGAGAACTTCTGAGGGGGAAATAATATCTATCCTAATAGTCTGTCTCTTATTATTCCTCCTCCTCTGGCAGGTTCATATTCCTCCCCACTGTATGGTTAAACAGTTATATTTACCAATGTGAATAGAAAGCAAATTTATCTTGTCAAAACAGTCATTATAGAAACCTAACTGAAATGAACAGATGTAAATATGCTTATCGGCCTAGCTATGCTAAACATCTCCTTCTTCTCTTCCACCTTCCCTTTCTCTTTCTAGTTCTAACTTCTAGTAGCTCAGATATTTTTGTCAGAAGTTCCTCAATTAAATCATCAATCTGGAACAGCACTATGCAAGCCAGACCTCTAGATGCATGCCCTAAGCAACCCAAGATGGTCCTCCAGAGAAAGAACAAATGCTAAACTAGGAAAGTTAATAAAAATTTACATGTTTTGTTAAATGCTATACTTTCTTTCTGGGAAGTTACATGATATAATAGAGGAATGAATCTGAGCTCATTCTGCTTCTAACAAATTAAGTGACCTGCCACACAGACAGTAACTCTTGGAGGCAGGACTAAATCCAGATGCAGCTCCTTATTTACTAGGCCAAATTGCCTCTCAGAAAGAAGAAACTTTTAAGACTATAAATTATAAAGAATAAAGAATCTGCATTAATAGGCATTTCACACCTGAAATTCTGTATATATGCAATATCACAAAATTACAAGCATGAAACAAATCTTCAGATATGTATATGTACATTGTGGCACAGTGGATAGAGTGCCAGACCTGGAATGGGAAAGACATGCATGTGATTCTGGGCAAGTCACATAATCTCCTGTTATCTTAGTTTCCTCCTTTATAAAATGAACTGGAAAAGGAAATGGCAAACTACCCTATAATCTTTGCCAAGAAAACTTCAAATGGACTTACATAGTCAAAAATAATCTTTAAAAAGTGACTAAAATGAGTATGTCACATATAGTTATATGTATGTATGTATAAATATATTTATGCATATCTTTCAAAAGGGTACTGAATAGGATTTTTAAGGCAAATTAGATGACTTTAGGCTTAATCATGAGGTGATTAATTAGAAACTCAGCAAATTATGATTAGGAGAGTGAGTGGTAACTTAGTAAATCATATTCTATTGGCCTCAAGGCTCTCATTCTGAGTTTTATGAAATATCATTAAGAAACCTGACATGTGTGACATGGTAAGCTGACTTTTTCTCCTTGCTCTGATTATAATACTTTCTATGTATAACCTATTGTGAAGACTGTTCCTCCTATGTATATACTTTATCTTTCCCCTATATCATCCTATTCCTATGTGCCACCTTCTGATCTTTCTCAACCTATATACAGCTTGGTGCTCCAATAACAACCACTTTATGAATTCTGTGAGCATGATTTCTTTTCTGTTTATTCTGTAGTTAACTATAATATATTCAAAATACTAACTTGACCTGTCCAATCTCGGACTATAATAGGATCTCTTCCATTTGACTCAGGGTTACTTAAAAGAGAATGGCCTAATGATCTACTCAGAGAGAAAAATGATGAATGAAAGAAGACCTGTTTCCCAGATTATGAAATGTATTTGAATGGGCAGCCAACAGTAATTTTTTAAGTTTTTTATCTTAATAATTTTTTTTATTTTTCCAATTATGTGTTAAGGTAGTTTCCAGAATTCATTGTTAAAAAGTTTGAATTTCAAATTTTTCCACCCTCCTTTTCCCTCCCTCACCTCTCCCCAAGATAGCAAGCAATCTGACTTAGTCAGATGTTAAATAAATTTCCATATTAGTCATTTTGTGAAAGAAGAATCACAACAAAAGGTTAAAACCATAAGAAAGAAAAAAAATGAAATTAGTTTTGATCTCTATTGACTCCATAGTTCTGTCTCTGAATGTGAATGGCATTTTCCATCACAAGTCTTTTAGAATTGTCTTTGATTACTGCATTGCTTAAAAGAGCTAAGTCCATCATAGTTGATCATCATAAAATGTTGCTATTACTGTGCACAATATTCTCCTCACTCCAGTTCTTCTCATTTCACTCAGCAAGAATTTATATAAAATTTTCCAGGTTTTTATGAGTTCTACCTGCACATTTATTTCTCATAGAACAATAATATTCTATTATATTCAGATGCCTACTCATCATTTCTTATAAGAAAAATAATATTCCACTACATTGATGTACCATATCGTCTTCAGTCATTCCCCAGTTGATGGACATCCCTTCAATTTCAGTGCCACCACAAAACGAGCGGCTACAAATATTTTACTGTAAATACATAAATATTGAATAGGTGTATCAGAAGAATAATGAGCAAGAGTCAATATTGAACAGGAAGACAAGAGTGGGCCAGAGTATATACGAGAAACTCTTTCAGTGATCCTAAGTAACTGACTCTCTGGAACACAATCCTATTGTTAACATCAATGCTACATTATTGTGACATGATCTTTGAACATTCAAGATAGATTTTTGATCCAAAAATCAATGGAACAAGAGTGAGCTGGAGCCATGTCATACATGTTAATAGAAGACAATTGTTAAATCTGTAGTGTGCTCATTTTTAATCTCAGAAACCAGAAAATACTACAAATCAGAACTTTATTTTTTTTTTCAATTTTGTATACCTTAGAAAGTGATGGGGGGAATTTTAATAATACATAAAGACAAATTGTATTGTATACACATTTTTCTTTTGAAGAGTTAAACATTTACTAGCACACTGTTTCAAAGGAGAGATGATTGGGGAGCCTAAAAAAATTTCCTTCTATCTTTAATAAAGACCTGAAGGAGTCAACTAGGTGGTACAGTGGATAGAGCACTGGTCCCAGAGTCAGGAAGATCTGAGTTCAAACTTGACTTCAGACCCTTAATAATTACCTAGCTATGTGACCTTGGGCAAGTCACTTAAGCACATTATCTTGCAAAAAGCAAAAGTAAAAAATAATAATGACCTGAAGTCAAAAAGTATAAAAGAAAGTAGCGTTAAGGAAATTTATGATTACAAAAATAGGTAATGTGTTACATAGCAAGATGAGGGAGATCAGACAGTCCTGAGGTGGAAAGGGAACAGGAATCTATTGAGCTTACTATTCCAAAGCTGTTTGTTAAGTACTTTACAAATATTAATTTGATTTTCATAACAACCCTGTGAAACAGGTGATATTATGATCCCCATTTTATAGCTGAGAAGACAGAGGCAGGCAGAACATTAGATAATTTGCCCAGAGTTACATGGCTAGTGTCAAGAGTTTAAATTTGAACTCAGAGATTCTTGTGCATCGATCTGCCATAAAATTAAATTTCTTAGAGGAAGCCACCAGTGTCCTGGATGAATCATTAGATTCACAGAAGTCTAATGGAATCATAGAACTCTAGGACTTTATACACAATACACATGTAAGTAGACTTTTTTATCTGAATAGTTCAGTTTTTTGCAAGCTATTCCTTAAGCTATGGAGCAAACTCTCTAATGATTGATCTGTTTCAATTGTTAGAAACAGATGGACCACTAGGAAATCCACAATATGTTCACTCATAGGTGAAAAGGTGCTTATTGCATTTACAGTTATTCTTAATTAGAAAACTCACTGATCCAGATAAGCTAGACTATAAGCCAACTAGTGGGTTAGTGAGATAACTATAAAGAGTTGAACAATTAAAAAAAGAAATGCTGACCCAAAAATTGAATAAATCTATATCCGATTCCTCTTACTATAGTAATTTAACATCTCTTCCAAAGAATTCAAAAGAGAGAGCCTGCAGACTTCCATCTTCATTTTACAATTGGGGGAAAAAAAGAAGTTCATAAATGCCTGGCCATTGGTAAGCTGAGTCAATGGAAAATCTAAGAATGAAAACAGATTTTCAATGTCAGGCTTCAAATACAAGGATCTTTGAATGGGAAAGAAATTTAGAAACCATCTAGTCCAATTCCAGGCACAGAAATGTAAATAAAAATATTCAAGATTACACATTCTGCATTGACTTCTTCCAGTGTGCAAAGAATGTATTACCCAGGGAGATGTATTCACTTCATCAACTGAAATATTGCCTCTCTTTGAAGGCCTGAGGTCTCTCTCTCTCTCTCTCTCTCTCTCTCTCTCTCTCTCTCTCTCTCTCTCTCTCTCTCTCTCTCTCTCTAAGCTTAAAGGCTTTTAATCTTAAGTGCTCCCACCATTTCATTATCTTACCTTTGTACTGTAAAATTAAATGCTGGTTACTTTAAATGATCTGTTTTCAAAATGGAAAATATCCCACCTGTTTTACTTACAAACTCAAGTCAGCTAATTATTTTAAGTTCCCCTGCTTTCTTTCTTTGATTTGGAGAAAAACTAAAAGTCTGAGAAAAAACGATGAGCTGATGGTGTGTACATGACACTGAAAAAATATTTAATTTCATCAGCATAAAGATCCTTCCCCTACCAACACAGACCCTAACCTAAATAATCTAACAGATAAGCCATGAAATTTGTCTAAGATATAAAGAGTTAAGTGATAGCTAGTGGATGTTAGAGGTAGGGTTTGAAACCAGTTCATCCTTACTCCAAGGTCAGTACTCTGTTCTCTTTAACCTATAGCCTGTTTGCAAAGTTGGTGGAGTAGAAAGAATTCCAGGTCTATACTCATCTCCATGAGTTCAAAACTGACCTCAGAAACTTACTTAGCTGTGTGACTGATCTGTTTGCCTCATTTCTTCAACTGTAAAATGAGCAGCATAAGGAAAACCACTACAATATCTTTGCCAAGAAAACCACAAATAGGGTCATGAGGAGGAAAAGATGACAAAAAAATACCAAGGACTTCTGCATTTCCATAATGAAGACTGCTATTTTTATTTTTATTAGATTTCTTCTTAATTACATATTAGTTTTCACTTTCCTAAATTTCAAACTGATTCTAGAGTAATGGTCATTTGTATATCATGGCACTGGATAGAAAATGTTTTCCTTTTAAGTGGAAGCCCTTGAAAATGGGGAATCAACATAGAGATGGTCTGGCATAGTGGACAGAGTGATTATCTAGTAGCCTGAAAGATTTAAGTTTGTTTCTTTTAGTAAGACCAGTTTATGGCTGTATGATTGTAAGCTATTCATTCAGTCTTTCTGAGACTCAGTTTCCTCTTTTTTTGCATTATTGTTTTAATAAGAGGAGCTACTGAAAAGGGATATTAAATCATGTAGAGTAAATAGATGAAAAAGCTTAGCAAAATTCATTACTGAATAAAAGTGATTTTCTGTTTTTCTTAGTTTTTTTAAAATTTTTTCCAATTACATGCAAACATAGTTTTCACTATTCATCCCTTTACATGATTTGATGTCCTCATTTTTCTACCACCTCCCTTCTTTCTCTCCTCTACATAGCAATGAGAGTGTATCTAATAAAGTTATAATCTAATAAATCAAATAAAATGATAATCACATTTAAAATATTTTCATATTAGTCATGTTATGAAAGAACTGTTCTGTTAGTTTTATAAGATACTTTTTTTGTCATAAAAGTCTCTTACAAGCAAGCAATATTTATATAAGATCTCTGGTTTTTTCCATTGTTTTTTTTTTTTTTACTGCATCGATTTCATTTGTATAGGTAGCCTTTCAATGCAGAAATCTCCTCTCTCAAGACAGAATAGAACCTGCTATTAAATCTTTGGAATAGAAGGTCATCCACAGCACTGAAAAATGAAGTGATTTTACAGAGACACAAAGTCAGTGTGGGTGAGAGGAAAGACTTGAACCTGTATCTTCTTAGAAGCTTTCTATCTATTCACTGTCACAGTTATCCTTCAGCTGTTTAACAGAAGACTCACAGGATTCAGGAAGAGGCAGGAGATCTTCAGAGGCTCTCAATTCTAACCCCCCCCCCACCAAGTCCCTATTACAAAATAGCTAACATGATCACCTAGTCATTCCCTGAATTCAGTCAGTAAGTTAATCAACAAACATTATCTAGGGACACAAAGAAAAACAAATTAGCAACAGCAATAATGATAATAACTTCAACATAAGCACTCAGAAAATAAACAGACTTAAGTTTTTCACTTTAATTCAAAGCATTCTCAATGACCAGTCATATTATTTTTTACCCAAAAGATATCTTGAATTCAGCATCAAAAAATCAGAACCCAGTATCTTCTTCACTTAAATTTCTCAAAGTTCTTATTTTGATTTGTTACCAACAACCTGCTGAACAAATTCCAAGGGTTCCTTTACTCTTCTCTCTCTCTTACTCTCTATATGTAATCAATTGTCAAGCCATATTGACTTTACTTCCCAAAGTCTCTTGAAAAATCCATTCCCTTCTCCCCTTAATACCACCTTTCTCTAGGTTCAGGATTCAATCACTTCTCCCTCGCTCACCATTAAAGTAGGCCCCTAATATTTCTCTGGTTCTCTTGCTTATACACAGTAGACAAAGTTATATCTATGACATTTTTGTGCCCAAAAATCTTCATGTCCTCTCTTGTCTCTTAGATAAAAATCTAATTGCTTTAGCTAACATTTAAAATCCTTTACAAATCCTAAATAAATTCTCATCTTCTACAATCTCATTGACCTATGCCAATTCCTCCTTATTGTAGTGCCTTCCCACTCTTATTTATATCCTATTTTATATCCTATTTATATTCTTATATCCTATTTATCCAGTTTGTAATTTTATTTGTATATATGTGCTTGCTTGTTATCTCCTCTGTTAGATTGTGATCTCCTTGAGGAAAAGGGGATTGTCTTTTGTCTCCTTTTGTATTTTCAGAGCTTAGTCCAGTGGCTAGCACATAAGAGGTGTTTAATACATTTTTATTGACTATTGACAAACATTTTCATTTTATTTCACATTAGTGCCTTTCAGACATTCTATAGTCCAAGCCAACCAAGTCAACAAGATATTTCCCAAACTTGATATTCCATTTTCCAATCCATGCTTTAGAATAGGCTGTTTTTAATTCCTGGAATTCCCTTCCTGATCTTCTCTGCCTCTGAATCTTTAGCTTCTACTAAGCAAATATCAGTTGCCATCTTCTAGGCAATTTTCCCAGTTGTTAATGTTTTCTCTCCCTTCAAATTATGTGATATTTATTTTTCTGTGTACATGTCAGCACAAACTCCCCTGTTTGACATTTACAATCCTTCACAATCTGGTCTTTCCAAGGTTATTAGCCATAACTCCTCTTCATATACTCAACTGGCCAGCCAAACTGGAATTCTTGTTCTTCCTCATCCCAGTCCTTCCATTTCCAGTGTCACTCATACTTTCAATGTAGCTCCTCCTTATTTGGGACTGTGGCAATTTCTAATTTCCTTCAAAATTCATATAAAATGTCACCTCCTAAATGAATAAGGTCTTTCTTGATTGCTTCAGATGACTAGCATATGTTTCAGGATACTTTTATTTATTTGGTAGATATTTTTGGCCAATGGGTGATGCAGTATATGAAGTGTTGGGCACGAAGTCAAGAAGACATCTTTCTGAGTTCAAATATAGCCTCAGATATTTACTAGTTATGTGACCCTAGGCCAGTCATTTAACCCTTTTTTGCCTCAGTTTCCCCATCTGTAAAATGAGCTAGAGAAGGAAATGGAAAACCACTCCAGTATCTTTGCCAGGAAAGCCCAAATGGACTCACAAAGAATTGGACATTACTAAATATAATAAAAACAGTTTATAGAGGGCAATTAGATGGTGCAGTGAATAGAACACTGGCCTTAGAGTCAGAAGAATAGGAGTTCAATTTTAGCCTCAGAGACTCTGGGCAAGTCACAATGCTGATCGCCTCACATCTAGGGCTATTTCCAGTCATCATTATTTCTATCTGGCCACTGGACCTAAATGGATCTGGAGGAGAAAGTGAGGCTGGTGACAACACAGCACCCCCTCACTCAAATTCAATTCATGTGATTGTCATGGCCTCACTTTCCTGAAATCATGGTTTGCTTCGAAAATGAAGGACAAACATTTGTATTTGTTATTGCCCTATTAGACTATAAGATCCTTAAAGAAAAGGACCATTTTTAAGGAAATGTTGCCTTGGTATCTCCAACTCTTGACACAGAGTCTTGTAATTAGTAGTAAATAATAAATTTGTTGAAGTAAAAATAGTTAAAGGAGATGCCCACTCTATGAATAATTCACTGATATCCAGAACTTGTCTTGCTTACTTATTTTTGGACTTAGTGCATCACCTATCACTGAAAGATTTCTTAGGAAGTCCTTACCTCTATTTCCCAGTCAAACTCCTAGATTCTATAACAATATTAGAAGTAAAAAAAATTTTGAAATATATTTCCCTGATTATCTGTGTATTTACATGAGCATATCAAGATATATAGAGAGATAGCTAGACAGATACATATATTAGTATTAGTGAATGAGAATTTGATATTATTCATTAAAATGTGTAAGTGTGAATGACCTTGATATTTCTACCTCTGCTACTCCTGGTTCCATTTTACCTAGAATAATTAAGATTTAACTATACAGACGGAGTCTAACTTTCAGTATTATATTATTTATTCATTGTAATATATTGTTGTCCTAATAATTCCAGGCTATTTAATTAAAACTCACACCTTCTAATTTTCTTTACACATACATTAGTGTTTTGCCAATATCAATGAGCAACAACAAAGTAGATCTTTTTGTTCTTTCTTGCCTATAAAAGTGTATAAAAGTTCTAGCATTCTTTGTTACATTTATTCCAAATGTTTGAATTTTAGCCATTGTATATCATTACCTTAGAAAACATTTCATGTTTTGTGAATATGTTTGACAAAACAAAATTACACTTGTTTAATTCAGATAAAATGTAACTACTGAGAATGGCTGGGAATAGCTAGATAGTACAATGGATAAAGTGTCAATTCTTAAATTGGGACAACCTGAGTTCAAATATGATGACAGAGAATTTGTAGCTATGTGACTTTGAGCAAGTACTTTAATCTTGTTTACCACAATTTTCTCATTTGTAAAATGAGTTTAAAAAGGATACGCCAGTATCTTTGCCAGGAAAATCCTAGATGGGGTCACCAAGAGTCTGGCAAAATTAATCAACTAAATTACAACAAAAATTAGACAACAGGTTTAAACTGTTGCCCCAGTTTCACTTTTCCATTGTGAATATTTCTTGATGGAATCACTCACTGTGCTCATTGTTAACACCAAGACTTTTCAGGAAGAAATTCAAATGTGAACAAGAAATGAATATTGTTACATGTGACATCCTATAATGCTTTAGGCAGATTATTGGCAATTAACTTGGTAAACACTTCTATCTTTTGTTTATAGCCTCATAAATTATTTAAAGCTTACTTTTCAGATAAAGAAAATTTATATTATTTAAATCCATTGCCTTTATAAATGTTTTTCTTTAAATTAATTTAGTGTCCAAAAGTGGTACTGAAACGTTCTTTGGAGTAACCAGTGATTTGACTTACTGTATTTTTCTTTACTATAATCAGTTCTTTCCTGAGTTCAAATTTGACTTCAGACAATAAATAGTTGTGTGACTGAGTAAATCTCCTAAGTGTGTACATCTTACTTGTAGATGAGTTTCCTCATCTGTAAAATGAGCATAATTACAGGTTCACAGGCCCACATGGATGCGGATATATAGATATATACACACATATGCATATATCTTTACAAATTTTAAGTGCTATATAATTTTCATCATTTACTATTATTATTATTTATTTATTGAGTTTTTTTTCCCTTTCTCTGCTTCATGTATCATGTTACCTTCTTGTGGTTGATACTATCTCTTCTGTCTAAAAGCTAAACATTCAGCTTGATTTTTTTGGTATGTTAAGATCACCAGTACTACATTTTAGATCTTCTTGTTAGTAACTAAAGATCTGAGGATAAAAATGTTATTCCAATGAGTGCTCACCATCTTGCTTGTCATCTTGCATTGGTTAGGCCTCTTATGATCTGATTTCTGAGATTTGTCTTCATCTAAATTCCAAATTTTTAATGCTTTGGATATAAAACAGAACTTTTAGCAATAATAAATATGGACATTGTACTGTAGGTTAATTGTTATTTTTTAATTAATTTAATTTATGTAAGGCAATGGTGTTAAATGACTTGCCAAATGTCATACAGCTAGGCAATTATTAAGTGTCTGAGGTCAGATTTCAACTCACATCCTCCTGAACTCTGGGCCGATGCTCTATTCCTTGCACCACCTAGCTATCCCTGTAGGTTTAATCTTGAAGCTAATCACTGGTAGATTTATGAAATAAAATCAACAATTTGTTGAATTGTCTTTTTTTTCTTTCCTAGTCAAAGAAACCATAAAACATAATCTTATGAGCGGTTCAAAGGATAGAGAACTGACCCTTGAATCAGGAGGACCTGACTTCAAATCTGTCCTCAGAGTCTTAAAAATGACCTAGCTATGTGACCTTGGACAAGTCACTTAAATTCCTTGCCTTTCAAAAAAAGAGAAAACTTATGAATGCCATGTGTCCATTTAGTAGTCTAACAAATTTTTTATGACATAAGAGAGTGGACCAAACCATATCCTGATCAATTTCTTTACAACAAAAATAGTATTCATATGCTTTTCCAATGGGAAAATCAAAGTTTTAGAACTTAACTTACTGAATACATAACTTCTATTCAGATTTTGCAATGCTAATAACTTAAGTAACAAACATCAATATCTACTCATTGCAAAATAATTGAAGAAAGGGAATTAGAAAATATAATAATGTTTACCAAATAGTAACCTGGCACAGATGCGATTATATATATATATATATATATATATATATATATATACACACACACACACACACACACACAGAGAGATAGAGACAGAGACAGAGATAGAGATGATAGATAGATATATAAGTGTATATATATATATATATATACACGTACATACATACATATATACAACATATAGAGAATTTCTCTCTATGAGTAACAGATGAAAAGTTCTACTCTCACTGTCCATTTAACACATAATCTGGGACCTGACCCAGTATGCAAATACAAACCAGGTAGTAACTTCTCATAACCTACCCTTGTATCTCTTTGTCCTACTTTGATTTATTTTCACCTCTTATACATAAAAAGCATCCAAGTCAGGTCCATTCAATACAGGTGGATGATAGAGAAATCTCATTGGCATAGAAACTAAGAGATCAATGAGGTGGATGCAAGGAAGAAGTTGCCACTAGAATAAGGGAACAGCTTGTACAAAAGCCTAGATACAGAAGATGAAATACCAAGATTTGGTAACGCTTGTTATTTTTTTTTTATTTTTGGATTTAACATAAAAAAATATTCAAAAATGAAGAAATTAACTTGTGACAAAAATAGGATTGAATAATGTATGCAAACACAGCAATGCAAAAACTAGAAAGACAGAGCAGCATAGAATATTGGATTAAATTCTGAATCTAAAAATAGGAAGTCCTGAATTCAAATCCTTACTCAAATATTTTCCAGTTTTGTGACCTTGGACATATTTCATAACTGTTAGATATCTCAAGGATGTTTCTAAGAAATAAGATTCAAGTTTGAGTCATTCATCCCCTCTCTCATTAAAAATACCAAACAGTAAAGGGTATACTATCTCTTATTCCATCCATTATCTATACCTAAGCTTTAATCATAAACACTAAGGGACATTTTCAATATTATTTTAAAAGTATAGAGTGTTTCATAGGTTAACATGTTCAAAAAACTAATTACCTAGTAGTCAACCTACTCAACCTATTCAGCTAGGCAAGTCTTGGAAAATAGACATATTCAGTCACTAGTTTTGCAATGACAGGAGAGAAAGAAAGGAAGATGAAGTGACTGTGGGAAACTGTACAGTACTTTTAATGATCCTACACTTCTCTTTGAACAAAAGTCCATTGAGTTGACACTGGAAATCATCAAATATTTCATTCCAAAGGGTACTCAAAGAGCAATAGATAGACCAAAGTGGAGTAAGTTGCAGCATACTACTGACCAAGAAAAGCACAGAGAATGTAGAAACAAAAGCAAAAGGAAGATGTAGGACCAGAAAATAAAGTATATTGGCCATGTCATGTAATGAGGGTGAAAATTGACATGCATCATTGATAGCAGTAACAGGCAGTCAGGATTTTAAAGTTTTCAAAGAACTTTATATGCATTATCTCGTTTGAATAAATGCCACCATGGAAGGTAAACTCTATAGATATTACCTCCATTTTTCAGATAATAAAACTGAGTCTTAGAGAGTTTAAGTGAATTATTCATGGTCATACAGCAAGAAAAATACCGAAAAATCTACTAAACTAGAAAACTTTTGAATATAAATTCAATAATAGACTGGGTATCTACTATCTATGAACAACATCAAAAGATTCATTGCCATATGGTGGACAGCAGAATTATCTATTTTTCATGTCTTAAAGACCATCTATAAGAAAAACTGAGTTCTGATATATGTTGGAGAAATCATAAAAAGCTACAATCCTTATTGAAGTGAATTAAATAATTAAGAAGATATATGGATGCATTGTTTCGAATTTTATAATGTAGATGAGTCTTTTCTAAAATTTGTTTGTTGCTCCTTGGCCTGCAAGATAATACCTGGTTTCTTTAGGGGTTTTTGACCCTTGCATAGAACGCATACAGTCAGTGTGAACCTATGGTCAAAAAAGAGTAAATGAGTAGCAAAGCAAGTTTTTAAATAAGACTTTCCTATATATGAGCCACATTTTCAGATCCCCAGCTAATCTGAATTCATAAAGTCTGCCAGTTTTTCCTACTTGGCAATCCTTTCAGGTATTACAAGCAGGAAACAGGAAAGTCAGAAGTTGATGAATGAGTTAGAAATAATAACACAAGTATTTTTTTTTAGGTTTTTGCAAGGCAAATGGGGTTAATTGGCTTGCCCAAGGCAAGCCTAGATAATTAATTAAGCATCTGAGGCCACATTTGAACTCAAGACCTCCTGACTCCAAGGCTGGTACACTATCCATTGCACCACCTAGCTGCCCCCCACACAAGTATTTTACTATAATACCCAATCTCATTCAGTAAATTCTTCAGCATTGCAAAGTCTCTCCTAACAGACTACTATACTTCTATGGCAGTCGAAGGTGAATGGGGATCCATCCCCTACAGTCTTGGAGAAATTTAGAAAGATTTGTTATGAACTGAAACAGAATAAAGCAAACAGAACCAGAAGAACTCTAGTCATTGTAAACAACACCATAAGAAAATAAACTTCTGTTTCAGTTTTTAAAACTTATTTGTATGGGATTTTTTCTGACGATTTCCCCCTTTAGTTCTGATTCTTTCACAACATAACATGGAAATTTGTTAAATACAATTGAACACGTGTAGTCTTTATCAGATTACTAGTGGTCATGAGGAGGGGGTAAGGGAAGGAAGTGGTAGAAAAAAAGGGAAACTCAAAAGCTTACAAAAATGAATGTTGAAAACTATCTTTGCAAGTAATTGGAAAAAATAAAATGAAATAACACTAAAAAGAAAAACTTCCAAGATATAAAAACTCTGATCCATAAAATGACCAACAATTATTCCAGATATCTGATGATGAAGCACATATTCACCTTCTGACAGGGAAGCAAAGGATTCAGGGTACAGAATGAGATATCTCTGAACACTGAAAATTCAGTAATTTGTTTTATTTACTATGCATTTGTGATTCAAGAGTTTTGGGGGTTTGAAGGAGATAGAGAGAGGAAGAAATCCATTTTTTGTTGATTGAAAAAAAAATAAGGGCATAGGCCCTGAGTTTAGTATCTGCACTCTCTCTTTCTCTAAATGGAGAGAATTATCCAGTAGCTCCTTACATCCCCAAGTGAGTCTGTTTCCTGATAGAGATGCAGACTCTGTACCAACCTAGTTGCACCACTAATTTTTAGTGTTCCTGTTGAAATGTGCATACCTCAGCAAATTCTCCATTGTTCATCTGAGAAGTAATAAAGTCGAATCAACTAATAGCTGTTTAGAAAGATACACATGCAGCAGTTTTGCCTTAATACCCATCAAACACTGTATTGCTAGTTCACCAACTTCTCTGGTTTAATCTCTATTTTCTCTGAACTCCTCTAGCACGCCCTGAGACATTTAATTATCTTCTGCCTCTTATTGTCACTCAACTTCTTCAGCCTTGTACTTTATCTAGACTCGGTTCCTACCTCCACCGCTTAAAAAAGAGTTTTGTGTGAAGTGAGCTCACCTGCAGAGTAAAGGGAATGTGCGTTCCTTCCAGTAAACCTCTGAAAAATGAATCGGATCTGAATTAAACATAGAACCAATTTGCATCCAGAATTAATAAATAAGGAGAGGGAGCCAATTGCATCCAAACTATCACCTGCAGGGTGAAGTAGGGGTATAAGCATTTGTGAGAATCTGGCTCCATGTGCTCAAAGCTGTATCAAAACCTGCCCCACTCCTGAGGTTAGGAGAGTCATTTTTAGGGCTTTAATTCAAATCATCAACTCATGATCAAAGTGTAATGTGCAGTCAACAGAATGGCACAGAATAGTCCTGTTGAGAGCTTGGTCCCCGCCAACACAAATGACAAACTTCTACACATCTACCCATCCCACTTTCCCTGGCATATACTTCAGTTATCACCTGCAGAAAACTGAGGATTTTGGCTAGGGACTTTCTGCAGATGTCAGCTGTCAATCCAGAGAAGGCACAATTAAATGAGATGAGGCACAGTACTACAGGTAAATGCTGAGTGCAGCTAACTGCTTTCCTTGGAATTTAAATTCAAATTTCAGACTCTCTGGACCTGAAAGAGACTAATGTACATCAGACTGGTTGCATTTCCCTTCCTCTGTTAGTCTCACCACTCTCCTGAGAAAGATTCTTTGGAGTTGAATGTGAAAGTCTTCGTTTTTTAACTTCAGGTGCTAAAATCAGAGAGACCTGGTCTTCCCTTGTCTCTTGGTTTCCTTCAGATTCGTATTGTGCATTACCTGAAAACACTGGATCTGTTCGATTTTAATTTCTGTGCCTTTTGAAAATAGTCACTCTATGTGATATTTTTTTTCTGAGAATGAAAGTACATACTTTATTATATTTATTGCTTTAATCCTGAACTGAACCTTATATCCTATACAATATGATGGAGGGTCAATGAAATCTCTACTACATCATTGCCCCCATTCATGCTGTCTGTTCCCTATTTCAATTGATGATCTCATCAGCTCCCATGGATTTAATTATCATTTCTAGGCTGATGAGTCTGAAATGTACTCATCCTACCTCAGTCTCTTGCATGATCATCAATCTTGCATATCCAACAGCCTTTCAGTTATCTTGAAATGGATATCTCATAAACATCTTAAATTCTATAGGTTCCAAACAGAACTCATTTTCTTTCTACCTTCCCTGTTATTGTATTAGAGGATGCCAAACTTCCTGTCACTCAGGCTACAAATGTAGGTCTCCTGAATTAACACAATCTCTCCCCCTCCTCCCCCATATCTAATCTGTTGTTAAGGCCTGTTAGTCTTCACCCTTGCAACATCTTTCCAATATGTTCCCTTCTCTCTTCAGACTCTGCCACCACTCTAATGAGGCCCCTCATCATTTCAAGTCTAGAAAATTATAATCTGCTGGTGGGTCTACTTGACTCTAGTCTTTACCCACTCAAATTTAGTCACTAAAGAATTTTTCTTAAAATACAGATGACATATTCAATGTCATCTTTCTATTCATTAAACTCTAGTGGCTTTCTATTGTCTTCAGGAAAAAAGAAAATACTGTTTGGTATTCAAAATTATTTATAACCTAGCCACCTCCTATCTTTCCATTCTTTTCAATCCAACAACATTGACCTCTTAGCAATTCCACTAATAAGATACGCTATCTCTCAGAATCATACATTTTTTCTGGCTATCCCCATGCATGGAATGCCCTGTTCTCCTCTTCTTTGCCTACTGATTTCCTTTGTTTTTTTTAAGTCTCAAGTAAAATCTCATAATCTCTTGGAAGCCTTTCCCAAGTCTTCTAAGTGTCAGTGTTTTTTTCTGTTAATTATTTCATATTAATCTTTGTATATATTTGTTTGCATATTGTCTTCTCTGATAGATTATAAACTCCTTGAAGGCAAAAATTGTTTTTGTCTCTTTTTGTATCTTCAGTACTTTGTCTGACATATGTTATTATCGAAGGTGATTAATAAATGTTGATTGATTGAAAGGGCAGTTAGGATTGAGTCAGGAAGGGTCACTTTCAGAAGTTCAAATCTTATCTCAGCCATGTGCTAGCTATATGTCCTTGGGCAAACCTTGTTTGCCTCAATTTCCTCATCTGTAAAATGAGCTAGAGAAGGAAATGGTAAATTACTTTTTCATCTTTGCCAAGAAAATTCTAAATGGAATCAAGAGTTAGATGTGACTATAAAATGACTTAACAGAGATTGATAGTTTAGGTTCACATTACCTTTCTCCTGGTTATCACAGTCATCTTCTAATTGGTCTCCTGGCTTCTCATCTCTTTCCTCATTAATCCACTGTCCAAAAAACTACCACACTGATGATAATTATCAACTATTTATACATCTTTTTTATGAAGTAAGAGAAATATTAGACAGAAAAATACGTTTTATAACGACTGACCATATAATACCTCCCCCCAACCCCATAAACACACCCCAGAGTTTAAGCAATGAGATAAGATCAATGTACTTTTAATAAAGTTTAGTAAAGTAAACCTTTCTCCTCCCTGGCAAGGACTCCTGGTAAATCCCTGTCCCCAACTCCCCATTAATAAATAATGGATTCCTGCCTGAAAGGAGAAAGTCATCTTACCCTCATTTACATAAACCCATTTATCTCATCTCTGCTCTCTGAGTTACTGCCCCTATCGATATATACCTAAATTATCTCATCTTATTTTCCTTCTAAAAGTTCATTCAGTCCTCAGTAGAGTTACTCATCATCTTTTAGAAGAGCTGCCCACTCTGAGGAAACATGATTCCCCAAAATAGCCTCTCATGCCTCTATACCCTTTCTTACTTATACCCTGATTGTTCATCATCCTTAGGGCAGCTAGTCTTCTCTTGGGGAGCATCATCCTCAAAACTCTCCTGCACCTATGCCCTTACTTTTTGCTTATCCCATGGTAGTTCATATTCCTTTGGGACAGCATTCCATTCTTGGAAAGCGTGATTCCCTACATAACCTCTCTTGCTTCTATACTTTTCCTTATTGCTCTGCTTTTCATGGTAGCTTAGGTTGCTTAGATTGTTTAGGTTGCTTAGGGATCAGTGGTTTCCTGCCTATAGGCTTTCTTTCCTTTAGTTTCTACTAATCACAGAAATACTTAAATAAACATTTTTTTGCCACTAAAATTGTTTCTGGGTCAGAATCAGTCTTTTCAGAAATTATTTCAAATTCTACCTGCAACTTTAGTCAGTTATATTTTTCCCACCATCAATAATAGTGCCATTTTATACAATTACATAGTTTTCAATATTCATTTTTACAAGATTTTGAGTTACAAATTTTTCTCATTTTCATTCCCCTTCCCTTCCAAGAGGACAAGTAATCTCATATAGGTTATGCATGTGCAATCATTTGAGCATATTTCCAGATTAGTCATGTTGTGAAGAAACAGAACAAAGGGAAAGTCACAAACCCCTCCCCCCAAAACAGTAAGTAAAGATAGTATACTTTCATCTACATTCCAACTCCATAGTTCTTTTTCTGGATATGGATAGCATTTTCCAACATGAGTCTGGGAGTTGTTTTGAATCATCATTGTTCCTGAGAAGATCTAAGTCTGTCATAGTTGATCATACCACAATATTTCAGTTACTGGGTACAATATTTTCCTGGTACTGCTCACTTCACTCAGCATCAGTTCATATAAGCCTTTCCAGGCTTTCTGAAATTTGTCTGCTCATCATTTCTTATGGTACAGTAGTATTCCATTTCATTCATATATCAGAACTGGTTCAGTCATTTTCCAATTGATGGACATCCTCTCATTTCTACTTCTTTGCCACCACAAAAAAAAAAAACTGCTATAAATAGTTTTGTACGTGTAAATCTTTTTCCTTTTTTATGATCTCTTTGGTATACAGACCTAGTAGTGAAATTGTGGGATCAAAGCTTATGCACAGCTTGATACTCCTTAGACCAAGTTCAAATTGCTTTCCAGAATTAGATCAGTTCACAACTTCTCTATGAGTGTACTAGTGTCCCAATTTTCTCACACCTTCTCCAACATCC
Organism: Macrotis lagotis; assembly: GCF_037893015.1. NCBI lineage: Eukaryota > Metazoa > Chordata > Mammalia > Peramelemorphia > Peramelidae > Macrotis > Macrotis lagotis. The sequence continues at coordinate 178,294,886 of NC_133658.1, read as the reverse complement.
AGCATTTTCTTTGACACCATATTAGTCAATCTGATGTGTGAGGTGATGTCCAGAGTTGTTTTAATTTATATTATTTAATTAATAGCAATTTTTAATATTTATTCACATGACTAGATAGCTTTAGCTCCCTTATCTGAAAACTACATATTCCTATCCTTTGACAATTTATTAATTGGAGAATGACTTTAATTCTTATAAGTTTCATTCAGTTCTGCATATATTTGAGAAATGAGGACTTTATCAGAACCAATGGCTGTAAAAAGTGTTTCCCACCTTCTCTGGTTTCTTTCTAATTTTGGCTGTATTGACTTTATTTGTGCAAAAAAATTTAATTTAATATTATCATATTATCCATTTTATATTTCATAATGTTCTCTGTCTTTTATTTGGTCATAAATTCTTCCCTTCTCTTCTCTTCTACATCTAATAGCTAAACTATTCCTTGTTCTCCTAAGTTGTTTATGGTATCTATGGTTATAGATTTATGTCTAAATCATGTGCCAATTTTGACCTTATCTTGGTGGTTGATGTGAGATGTTGGTCTATATCTATTTTCTGCCATACTATTTTCTGGTTTCCTCAAAGTTTCTGTCAAATAGTGAATTCTTATCTCAGAAGTCTTATCACTAGAATCTTTAGTTTTAATCAAATAATAGATTATTATAGTCATTTATTACTATGTCCTGTATACCTAATATGTGCTATTGATCCACCACTCTATTTCTTAGTCTATACTCAAGAGTCTTGGGGATTGTTGTTTCGTAATATAGTTTTAGATCTGCCATGGCTAGGTCAACTTCCTTTGTATTTTTCAATAATTCTCTAGTTATTCTTGTCCTTTTTTTTTCTTCCAGATAAATTTTGTGATTTTTTTCTAGTTCTATTAAATAATTTTTGATGGTTTAATTGAAACTTTAGAAATTTTTAGTGTCTCATGATTATCTCTAAGACTTAAGTACAAAATTCTCAAACTGCCCTTTTAAACTTTCTATGGTTCCCACCTAGCATTCTAGTCTTATTTCAAATTACTCTATTCCAGTCAAATTGCTATCTACTACCTCTATACAATATTGATCCATTTTTTAGAAGTAGCTAAGCAACACAGAAGATGAAATTTTTTGGACCTGAAATAGGGAAGCCATGAGTTTGATTCAATTTAACACAATTACTAATTGTGTGGCTCTGAACAAGTCATTTCACTTGTCCTCTTCAGGTTCCCATTTATAAATTGTGGAGAATAGCAGTACCTTCCTTGCAGAGTTGCTGTGAGGACAAAATGTTATTAGTAAAATAATTTGCATGCTTTAATGTGCTATATAAATGCTGTCATTGCTTTGATATTATTAAATTACTTTTGCAAAGATCAGGAGTGGGGGACCTTTTTTCTACCAATGACCAATTGAATATAACATTATTTTCAGTCTATAATTACACAAACTTTTAATTAATTCACCCCTAAAAATCTCCTAGATCTATTGAATTTCCAGTCCTGCCTTGCAATACAGCCCACAAGTTAGAGGTTCCTCATTCCTGACTTACTTAGTAATGGGAAGAATACTAAAGTTGAAATCAAAAGATCTGAGTTCAAGATGAAGAACTGCTACAAATAGTTTATGTGACCCTGTGCAAAACAATACATTCCTTTGTGCCACAATTTCATAATCTGTAGATTAAATGAAAAAAAGTATTTTAAGTACCTAGTATTGCCAGGCACTGAGAATACAAAATACTGAAGATAAAGATAACTTATTCTAAAATAAGGGAATTAAAAAATACTAAACACTAAAGTATCTCCCTTTTCATTCTAGCAAAAGAATTTGAACAATAACATGGGGAGAAACAGAAGTGCACCCTTTGGGGGGAAATGGCATAATATTTTTATTTTATTTTATTTTTCATTATGAGCTTAAATGTAAACAATAAACATCTCACCACTATAGAAAAACCTTTAATTACTCACTTTCCCTTGTGCACAGCAAAATACTATGAATTAGAATGTTAAAGGAAGAAAATTCTGTGCTAACAAATATCTTACATGAAGCAACAGAGGAATGAAAACAATACAATAGATACACATAGATAAGTACATGTAAGATGATTTGAGAAAGGAGGAAACAATTGGAAAGTAAGGGGATGTGTCCCTCAGCTGAGCCTTGAAAGAAAATAGGGATCCTAAGAGGCTAAGACAGTGAAAGAACTCCTTCAAGGATCGAGAATAGGCTGAGAAAGTGTGTATAATTAAGTAAACGCATAAAGACAGATGTGGAATTTTGAGTATGTGGAATTAATAGTAAAGTTTGATTATAGGGTAGAGTTTGTAAAAGGGAATATGTATTGAATAATGAATAAACTCCTTAACCTGGCATTCCAGGACAATCACAAACTGCCTTCAAAATTCTTTTTCCAATCTTACCTGGTAATTCTCCCCTTTCATGTTCTAAGTTTCAACTAAAGTGGCCCACTCTTCATTCCACTCTCATCTTATGCTCTCCTACCGGTGAACTTAAAATGGACTCTCCTGCAGCTCATGGCTGACTTTCCAAATTCCCCCCTCCCATCAATACCCAATACATTGGGGCAGTTAGGTGGCGTAGTGGATAAAGCACCGGCCCTGGAGTCAGGAGTACCTGGGTTCAAATCTGGTCTCAGACACTTGGGCAAGCCACTTAATCCCATTTGCCTTGCAAAAAAAAAAACCCTAAAACAAAATCCAATACATTTATTTAATTATCTCTCAAGGTTGTTGTGAGGATCAGAAGAGCCAGGATAAATAAATATTTTGTAATCCTCAAAACTTTATATAATTATTAGTATTATTGTTATTATTATTAATTATCTCTCCAAAGTTCATCCTCAATCTAAATTTGCAATAATCTCTGGTTCTAAAAGTTTCTACAAATTACATTTGCAACTTCATATAACCACTATTTTAATATTTTCACATTTAAAGCCCCTTACTATCAGTCTCAGGGCACCCTAAGTGAAACTCACATGTATAGTTAGCTAAATTAAAATATATGTCTTTAATGGATCAAATATCATATTTTTATATAACACAATAAAGACTTAAAACTTCAGACAAAAAAAAATTTACTTCAAAATTAATTGGGAGTCCTCACTATGGGCTGGAGATTACCACTCTCTCAGAGGTTCAACAAAAACAGCCACAAGATGACTGAAGCTACCTACCAATTACTGAATTTCTTCAGGCAACCTCATATTGTCAGTCTCTTTCATTTTAGTCCATGGCATTGAATGAAGGACCAAATTGAAAATATGAATAAATATACCAGTGCTCACCAGTGGGAAACTCTCTACCCATACTAAAGGGGCACTGAACATCTAACAAACTTTTCAAAAGCATATCTGAGAATCTGAAAAGCCTGATTGCTATGAAATTATTCTGACCTGGGAATATGAATAAATCCCAGGTTCTTTTCACATTCTATGCAGGAAAAGTACAGGAGATGTATTTCACAAGCCCTTGATTCACTGCCTTTCAAAATATCACCTTTACAATAAATAGAAGTCATTTTGATCTACAACATGGATTTTTCTTTTATAAATGAGGAAAATGAATGCCCCATCATTGGACATACTTGGATTCTCAAGACTGAAATATATGATATTCCCATTAACATGCACTACCGCTTTATAGATGATACATTCAGGATCTTTGGCCCACATGAATCTGTGACCATCAATCAGTCTTTCACCTTGGGCTGCTGAGTTTGAAAGAGTCATATTGCCTCTCATCTTCTGTGGTTTTTCAACTACCTGAAATAAATCTGAATTGTTTCAAATGAAACAACAGAAATCCCAAAGTTTCTATTAGCAAAGAAAGTTTATTGAGTAATAATTTATTCTTCAATTTACTATAGATTAAGTTGCATTTGGCTAAGAGATACAATCATTATTTATTTCTCCAAATCCCACCAGAGAAGCAAATTTCACAAAACTTACAAAGACCACTACCCTCTGGACAAAGTTGTTTGCTATGCTGTGCATATAGATGTACTCTAGCAAAAGAATTTAATTTTTTTTAAAATTTCATTTAAGGCAATGGGGTTAAGTGACTTGCCCAAGGAAATTGTGTCTGAGTTCGAATTTGAACTTAGGTTCTCCTGACTGCAGGGCCTATTCTCTATCCACTATGTCCCCAAGCTGCCCCTACAGCAAAAAAAAAAAAATTTGAATACTGTCAGGGGAGGGACAGAAGAGCACCCTTTGGGGGAAAAATTGCATAATATAATTTTTATTTTAGTTTTCATTATGAGCTTAAATGTCAACAATAAACATTAAAGAAAAAGAAATATTATAAATGCAACTATTATGTGCAATTTAGTTTTTGAATTTGGGGTAGATTTTTTTTTTGGTGGGACAATGGCTTAAGTCACTTGTCAAAGTCACACATTTAAGTGTTTGAGTACAAATTTGAACTCAGGTCTTCCTTACTCCAGGGCTGGTATTCTATGCACTGAACCACCTAGCTGCCCCTACAATTTAGTTTTTTTAAATAAATATTAAATATAATATAATAAGGCAAAAAATGTCCTTATTGGCTATGCCCCTTCTGAACTACCTTCTGTTCTCACATATATTTTAAAAATATTTATTGATGCTCTTTATGCTTTTTGTATAAGTACCATTATAAACCAACTCCCATTCTTATATGTCATCCACCAGTTATAACAAAACTAATTTACACGGTATCCATAAATGAATGCATATACTTTATTTTTCACCTCCATTTTATGACCTCTCTCCCAAGAAATGTGAAACATTTAATCATCAGTTTTATGAAGTCTTGATTATTCACTAATTTAATCAAAGTTATTGTCTTTCAAAGTTATTTTCCTTTATTATAACAATTGTTTTCCTGTTTCTGTTCACTTCACTTTTCATCAGTTCATATAGCACCTTCGGGAGAATCACTGCTTAAAGCACAATAATATTCCATTTAATTCATACAACATAATCTGTTTAGTTATTCTCCAGATGATATATGATGATTTTGTTTCAAGTTATTGATGCAACAAAAAGAGCTGTTATAAATATTTTTATTCATAAGAGCCCTTTGACCTTTTTAGCATATATGCCAATAAGGAGTTTGTCTGGGTCAAAGAGATATACAATTTAGAGACTTTGAGCTTATAGTTCCAAATTGGTTTCCAGAATTGTTGGATCAATTCAGAGCTCTGCCATCTGTGTTCCTTCCCACAACCCTTCCAGAAATTGTCATTTTTGTTTCTTATCCTAATTTCCATTCTGATAGATATGGGGTAGAATTTCAGAGTTGCTTTCTTCTGCAGTTCTCCCATTATTAGTAGTTTAGAACTTTTTATCATGTGGTTATTGATAGCACATATATATATATATATGTATATATATATGTATATATATGCTACTATTTATATCCCTTGATCTTATATCTTTAAGGAATTTTAGTTCTTGTATAATTCATAATTTATATTATATATATTATACATTATATATATATATTTATATATATATATATATATATATATATATATATATATATATACAAGAATTTAATTCTTGTATAATTTCCTTATCTCACCCTGGTTTTAAAAAAACACAAGTGTTTTACTTCCTTAAGCAAAACCTCTGACATATCTGAGAATACTCTTCTATCATTCAATCTCTTCCTGTGATCTCCTTTTTAAACATAAATCTTTTTTGCTCTCCTTTCCTTCCATCTCTCAAAAACTACTCAGACCATGACTTCCCTCTCTTCCCTTCCCAACTCTCAAATCTATAGTTATCAAATTCAGCTCTTCACTATCTTCTGCTCTTGAACCCTAGTCCTTTTGTGCTAAAAACTAGAGATAGTTTGCCAAACTTGGATTACTCCACCATACATCTCCTCAGTTTCTATCCACACAAGCTCCTGGACAGAGTTAAAGGAAGTCACTAGATGTAGACTAGAAACATTACAAGTTCATGTAATTGTAACTTCAGCTGGAACTTGAAGCACCCACAGCAGCAAAGAAATAATTTTATTTCTCTATCTCACTCCCCACAGAAACTATTTGAAACTTTCTCTACCTATCTCTCCTACTCTCCAAGTTAAGGACCACCCCTTTACTCAACTAGGAAAATTGAGCCCACTCATCATGATCCACTAATTTTCTTCTTATTCTCATGTCAAAACCCCTTGATATTATCTCCTACTTTCTTTGTTTTCTCCAGTCTCTGATAATGATGTGAACTTACTCCTTTCAAAAGAGTTTTTCTATATCTGCCCTTCATTCCATCTGCTCTCATTTTCTCCAATAGATTGCAAACTCAACTATCCTACCTCTCCTTGTTCCATTCCTACATTCTTTGAACATGACCAAATTTCAACTTTTCTTAAATACAACTTCAGAACATCATGCAGGAAGCCAAGATAGCAGTGTGAGGGCAAGAATTCCCTGAAATTCAAGCCCCCCAAAACTCCAAAATATTTAAAATTATGACTCTAGCCAAAACCTAAAGGGGCAGACCCCACAGAAAAGACTGAGTGATACAATATCCTAGTCCAAGACAACTTAGAAGATCTGCAGGAAAAGTCTGTTTCACTGGACAGGGGGGTTGGAAAGAATCACAGTATGGCCAGAGAAAACCAGCTCCTACCTCCCAGGAGGGGCCTCTGGGATGCCTGGGTCCCTAGGGGTACCTAGGTCCATGGTGGGGGCAGGTGGGGGGAGCATTTTCCAGGCCTTTTGACTAAGGGATTACCATGTGGGGGAGGGGGAAGGTTAGAGAACTTCGTGGCACCAGAGTGAGTGAGGAACTGGAGTTGCCTCAAAATAGCCCAATGGTGAGAACCTGTGGTGGGATCCTGCAGAGCCCCACAGCACTTTCAGAGCACACAACCCACAGATGGTAAGGTGGTAGGGAGAGACGGCAGAGGTCTCTCCAGTATCCTAGGGGAAGAAATCTGCTGTTTACCTACACTAAGATCCAGGTCATAGTCTGGGCTCATACTACCAAAGAAGAGCAGAGACCCTCCACATAGCTCCAGGGCAGAGGGGAGGACCTGTGTCATTCACAGCTCAGACATCAGGCCAGGACAGCATTCAGAGCCTCTCATAAAACCTTGCCGGAATTAAGATCTTTGTGAGTTGTCCCAAAAAGCCCCAAAGCTTTGGAAGTGCAGTAAATCAGTCATAGGCTGATGAAATAAGCAAACAATAGAAAAAGAAGAACCTGGGCAGCTAGGTGGCATAACTGATAAAGCACCAGCCTTGGAGTCAGGAGTACCTGGGTTCAAATCTGGTCTGAGACACTTAATAATCACCTAGCTGTGTGGCCTTGGGCAAGCCACTTAACCTCATTTGCCTTGCAAAAATCTAAAAAAAACAAAGAAAAAGAAGAACCTGACTGTGGAAGATTACTTTGGTCCTATGGAGGATCAAAATACATACTCAGAAGGTAACAAAGTCAAAGTTTCTGTATCCAAAGCCTCCAAGAGAAATAAGAAATTGGCTCAGGCTATGACAGAGCTCAAAAAAGATTTTTAAAAAACAAGTAAGGGAGGTAGAGGAAAAATTGGGAAGATAAATGAAAGTGATACAGGTTAATCATGAAAACCAAATAAACAGCTTGGTGAAAGAAAGACAAAAATATTCTGAAGACAATAGCATGTTTAAAGCCAATTTAGACCAAATGGAAAAAGCAACCCAAAAGGCAATTTAAGAGAATGCCAAAAGAAAAAAACCAGAATTAGTAAATTGGAAAAGGAGATTAAAAAAGCTCTCTGAAGAAAATAACTCGTTCAAATATAGAATGGAGCTAAAGAAAGCTGATGACTTTGTGAGAAATCAATAAATAATAAAACAATACCAAAAGAATGAAAAATTAGAATAAAATGTGAATTATCTCATTTGAAAAACAACTGACCTATAAAACAGATCCAGAAGAGATAATTTAAAAATAATTGGTCTATTGGAAATTCAAGACCAAGAAAATAGCCTAGACTTCATTTTTCAAGAAATAATGCAGGGACAACTAGATAGCACAATGGATAGAGCACTGGTCCTGAAGTCAGGAGGACCTGAGTTCTAATGTGACCTCAGGCACTTAATAATTGCCCAGTTGTGTGATCTTGGGCAAGTCACTTAACCCTATTGCCAAAGAATTAAATAAAATTTAAAAAAAAAAGAAAGAATGCAGCAAAATTGTTCAGATCTTAGAAGCAGGGGGTAAAATAGGAGTTGAAAGAATCCACCAATCACCTCCTGAAAGAGATCCCCAAAAAAAAAACATTCTGGGGCGACTAGGTGACACAGTGGATAGTGCAAAGGCCCTGGAGTAAGGAGTACCTGAGTTCAAATCCAGCCTCAGACACTTAATAATTACCTAGCTGAGTGGCCTTGGGCAAGCCACTTAACAGCATTTGTCTTCCAAAAACCTAAAAAAAAAAAAAAAACTCCCAGGAATGTTATAGCCAAATTCCTAAACTTACAAGTTAAAGAGAAAATACTACATGTTGCCAGAAATTTTAAAAAAAATCAACTACTATGGTGCTACAGTCTGGATTTCACAGGATTTGGCAGAGATTATATTAAGGTCTCATGGGGCTTGATATATGCTATTATGGAAAGCAAAAGAGCTTGATTTACAACCAAGAAAGAACTGCCCAGCAAAAGTAACATCCTCTTCCAGAGGAAAAGGTGAATTTTTTTAGGTTTTTTTACAAGGCAATGGGGTTAAGAGATTTGCCCAAGGCCACACAACTAGGAAAATATAAAGTGCCTGAGTATGGATTTGAACTCAAGTTCTCCTGACTCCAGGGCTGGTGATCTATTCACTGTGCCACCTAGTTGTCCCAAAAAGACGAACTTTCAATGGAACAGGAGACTTTCAAACTTTCCTGCTGAAATGACCAGAGCTGAACAGAAAATTTGATCTCCAAGTACAGGACTCTGATGAAGCATAGAGAGGGTGGATGAGATGGACTAATTATGAGAAACTTAATCATGTTAAACTGTTTGTATTCCTGCATGAGAAGAAGAAACTGATAAGTCATATGGACTTTCTCATTTATAAGAACAGTTAGAAGGAGCATATATAAGGCACAAGAGGGAATTGAATATAATGGTATAATGTAGTATAAAGATGGAGTCAAGGGGTAATAAAGGAAAGCACTGGGAGCAAGGGATAGGAGAAGTAGAATGCACTAATATATTTCACATAAAAGAGTCAAGAAAAAACTTTTGCAATGGAGTTAAGGGGGCAAAGGAGAAGGAGAATGAGTGAGTCTTCTTTCTCATCAGAAATGACTCAGTGAAGAAATAGCATACACATTTAACAGGGTATAGAAATATATCTTTCCCTAGAGGAAAAAGGAGATGAAAGGAATGTGATATGGGGGGCAAGGGAGGGGAGGGGGGAGTAGGTGATAGAAGAGAGGGAAGATTGTGGGAGAAGTTAATCAGATACAACACACTTCTGAGAAGGGAAAAAATGAAAGGAGAGAGAAAATCGAATAAATGAGATTGGAGAGGATTAGAATGGAGGGAAATACAGTTTAGTAATAGTTACTGTTGGAAAGGATATCAAGCAAATTCTCTGGTGGACTTACAATAAAGAAGAAGAAAACTTATCCCAGAGACTGAATCAATGGAATCTGAACACAGACTGAACCACACTTTATTTTTTATTCCTCTCACTTCATTTCTCTTGAGGTTTCTCTGTCTTTTTTTGTTGGGGAGGT